>NW_019525521.1:614364-615037 GCF_002814215.2 Seriola lalandi dorsalis | reverse complement strand
AAGCTGATTTAAGAAATTGTTTGATTTGAAAATACAACTGGGATTTTCTTTGTTACTGTTTACATGTGGCAGTGTAGCCTACAGTCACATATTATACATTTGAAAACTAGTGTTCTTGCCCTTTTTATTTTGGAGGAAAAATAGCTGAAGAGGAAGTGATTGTTTGGGGAACTGTTGCTGCCATGACGGATCTACTTTAGCACCAGGTGCTGTGCAATGACAGTGCAGCGTGCGGCATGATGTGACTGTGTGTTTCTGTCATTCTCTCAACATGAATAAAAGTATAATGCGCATCTTCAGGTGGGGGGGGGGGTTCTCTGTATGGACATCATGTATGATTTGAGGTCTATTTTAACAGTTTTTAGGCCGAAATATTTATGCAACATATATTGTCACTAGAAGCAATAATAGTCTCTGCACTGCGATTAAATTGAACAAACAAATTGAATTGACCATCACGATAGGCTACTCCTCCAAATCAGCAAAATGCGAAACGCGAATGCAGTTGACTGTGTCACGTTCCGTAGCTAACGTTAGCTAGCCACTTTTAGTGGAGCTAGCAAGCTCGCTTACTCGATTGCAGCCAGAGATGTGAAAATATGTGACAAGCGCAAAGGAGAGGACGACAGCTCATCTGCGAAAAAGAAAGTGAGGACGTACCGTGAACAATACA
>NW_019525521.1:600858-614274 GCF_002814215.2 Seriola lalandi dorsalis | reverse complement strand
CGCACCAAACGCTCCTCCTGCACACAGAAGTGCGGTGGCTGTCACGAGGCAGAGTGCTTGTGAGCTTTGTGGAACTGCAGGACAAAATAGAAGAATTTCTCCAAACTCATAACCCCGCACTTTCAGAGAAAATGACAGAGTCATTCTGGATCAAAACTGCATACCTAGCTGACGTCTTCACTCTCTACAATGAAACAAACAAGCGTCTCCAAGGCGCAGAGGCCAACATCATGCAATGTAAAGAGGCGCTCGACGCATTCGTGCGTAAACTGGAGTATAGAGTCGGGAAAATGGAGAAGGGAGAGCTCCAACAGTTCCCACTACTGCTGAAACAATGCAGAAACAACCCTGAGACTGTTCCAGTGTCTGTTCGTCGTGAGTTTACGAGCCACATGAACGCATTGCAAAAGGAGATCAAAACACGGTTGGCTGACACAGAGGAGTACGTATCCAAGGAGTCATGGGTGTTGGATCCCTTTGTTGCCAACATTGAGGATGTGGAATACCTTGATTGCGCAGATGAACTCACCGACATCCAGGCCGACTCTGTAGCGAAGAAATATTTCCAGGTATGGTAATGCAGGCCTATTTGATAGGCTATATTCTATCCACCATAAGTTGTAGTATGTTGGGTTTTAATTTACCAATTGAAATGAGCGCTGACTAGCCTATTTTAAATTGTTTGTTCTAACTCGACTTGTTTTAATAAGGGTGACTTTCAATAAACTTCATTGTAGGCTCGGCCCCATGTGGGGATAACACCAATGAGGTGTTGGTCACATTTAGCCTAAACATTTGATTTATTCCTTCATTACAGGAACACGGATTCAAGAAGTTCTGGATTGTGAAGGGATCCATCATTGCTCCGAGGCTCGCACTGCATGCCACAACCAGGATTATTCTCCCGTTCAGCAGCACATGTCTGTCTGAGACAGCGTTTAGCGCACTTGTCGCTATTAAAACAAAGGCACGCAACAGACTGGACGTGCACAATGACTTTAGAATGGCTGTAACTCGCATTACACCGGACATTGCAGGCCTGGTAGCGCACATGCAAGACCAAGGTTCACATTAATGAATTTGACTCGCATACCCAACTGCTCTCTCATGATTTACCTGCGATATATTATTTTTGTTCCAATTCCTATTAGGCACAAATAGGCTATCTTGCATATTGCAAGATATGATTTGTCAATATTAAAAGTACATCAGAGAAGTATACTGTATTGTAGGCCTATGAATGTGATGCTGCCTGTAAGCTATTTGTAATTAAAAATGCAAAAGAGCAGAACATGATTTTTCTCATGTAATTTATGGTTAGGGGGTCGCGAATTCCATCAGAAATGAATTAGGGGGTCCCTGGGGAAAAAAGGCTGGGAACCACTGCTCTACAGTCTACCTCCTCTCTACATTGCAAGCTGGTTTTTGAGCGTTTGGAGTTTGGGTTTTAGATCTGTCTTACCCAAGTTTAACAGTAGCTGTTGGAAAAAATCAAAAGTATTCCACATGCATTTTGGTTAATCAAGGTGAATGACATATGTGAGTCCAAACACAATGTACATGGCCTGGGGCAGGTTCTCAACATGCATTACGATGTTTCCTTCCAAGATAATTGCAACCGAGGTTGCATTGTGGTGAAGGGGCTGCTTGTGTGTACTGACGTCCGGTTGATGGCAGAGGATTCCCACTGGCATGTTACTGTATGAACTCTCATCATCAACGCCATGAAAAAAGGAACAGGACATGATCATGTCAATATGACAACATAGTGCTACAAAGAGCCTCTATAGGTACACAGATCACATGTCTGCCCAGTTGCCCTACTGTCCTTTCATGAATGAAAAAAAGGAAAAATGAAAAATTTACAATTTGCAATTTGCTAACAGTGCAAAGTTTAAGAAAAGACCTTGATAGTGGCTTTCCAAATGAACACAATAGCCAACAAGCTAACATTAGTTAATTAGCAAGACAGCAAAGAGTGGGACAAATAGCCAGCTAACAAAAATTAAAACACTGTAATGAAGTGAAATTATACAGCTCATAATGTGACCTTGTGTGCACCAACCTACAAAGATGTCTGTGGGTCCGTGGCTAGCTGCTTCACGTCTCAGCTCGGCTTGAGTTTTCTGGAAGAAACAGAGAAAGTTTTCGAGTCGAGTCCCGAACGCCGTCGTCAAACTCGACGAGTCTGCGCTGTCTCAAAACTGAGGTCGATGTAAGCCCACTTTGAGCCCGCTGTGAGTGCGCGCGCAGGCTGTGTGGGAGCGGACACCGCGGTGGATTCGAAGTGCACCCAAAATGGACGCTCGTCGTCAGACACGTCGGCGAAAAGCGTTAGCTCTGCACTAACTTACCGAGACGTTCGCTGGTTCGTTGCCTGCGTTTTAGCTAACACAGGTCTCCGGCTCAGCTCAGTGTGGGACAGCGGTAGCTGATTGCTTATAGTATAGTTACTAGTTAATACCAGTTGGTTCACTCGGTATAAAGCTGTCTTCTTGTATTGTGTTATATGTTCAATAAAATATTCAAACGAAAAGTCGGTTAGCTACATTGCTAGCTTGATGATAACTAGCTTTTTAAAATAAAATGTTAAATTACATCAACTATTGCACTAGCGCCAGGTACTTACCATTTTGAGGCTGGACACTGGTCATTCACTGAAGAAATTGTGGTCCAAAAACTTCGGAGCTCATCGATTCCACTCTATCAAACTGGTATAAACCGGATTTCTGGCGGCTGCATGGGTGAATAACAGGCAAAAAGGGATGATAATGAGTTGTTTGAGCTCAAACACATAATTACAATAGGACTGGCCATTATATAGTAGAATTTACTCAGAATTCATAATTGGTTTAAGAAATGACACGTTTAAGTAATGTGAACTTGGTTTGTTTGAGTAGAAACTACTGATTGGACTTAAAAACACAATTACAATAAGAGAGGACATGAAAACGTTCAGCTTAATCAGCATTAGTAAGTAATGTCAATAAATTGGACATATTTAAGTAATATGAACT
Organism: Seriola lalandi dorsalis; assembly: GCF_002814215.2. Lineage (NCBI taxonomy): Eukaryota > Metazoa > Chordata > Actinopteri > Carangiformes > Carangidae > Seriola > Seriola lalandi. The sequence goes on along the minus strand of NW_019525521.1, from coordinate 611,257 downwards.
GAGTCTCTGAATTTAATCAAAATCTGGGTTTACAGTGCAAAGGAAGAAACCACAAGGCAGTAATTCTAGTTTTCAATGTTGTTTGAGTGACCAAACATGTAGCTGGTTTAAAATGAGTCAAAAGATCTTTCCATCTCTGCAGACACGTTTGAAGTTTCATTTCAAGATATTCTAATTCTGTTAAGTGAACCTGGTCACGTTCAGATTTTAATTTGCCTTTGTTGTCTTTGCGACTCTCCCCTGAATAATGGATGGATTGCCTTTGTGTGACAAATTGGATAAATATTTGTAATTTTTCAGTGACAGAAATTATGGATGAAATTGCACCTAATAATAAGTGAATTTAAGATAAAATAAAAGCACCTCGGAAGAATGTGGAAGGGTGAGGATACTGGCTCAATGGTAGGTGGACTGAATGGCAGGTCGATCATAATATTTATGACCAATATTTATTATTGAAAAATTTGAATGATTTGAAGTTTCTGTTTGGTACAACTGATAAACTGGTTAATCCTCTCAGACCAACAGCTGAGCCCCAATCTTCAGAAAAATGTAATGAATTTGCCTCGTACTTTAAATTTCCAATATTAGGAATAATTGTGTCATTCTTTGTTGTTGGGCGTGAGCTTTCTTCTTCCACCATCTCAGTTCAGTGCAAAGTTTCCAACAATCTGTCCAACTTCAATCTTATTCAATGTAGTGATCTACAAAAAGCAGTTAAACTCTGCAACATACCCTCTTAACCTCAACATTTTTTTCAGCTGTGTGGTAGATGATGTCCTTGAGATTTTTGATGCCTGTGCCACTGTTTGGAATATTCCCCACAGGTCTCAAGCATGCTTTTAGAACAACATTGTTGGGGGAAAAAAAGTAATTATTATTAGTAAATTACACATGTGTCTGTCATATAACAATTGGTGTGATGTTTACAACTCTGCTTTTAGAGTTAACTCAGTACAGAAACTGCCCTTGTCATAATTGTTAAGTATCTTAAAATTAGCTCAGACCTTAGTTTGATATGGTTCTTAATTGGAGTCCCTCAAGGGTCAATTCTGGGTCCACTGCTGTTTGAGTTGTATGTGTTCCCACTGGGGTTCATCATGTCACATAACCTCTATGCTGATGACACACAATTATACATATCTGTTTCTTCCAACAACTTTAGCCAGTCACAGACTTCATCTAGTGCATTGCTGATATCAAATATGGTCATTTTTCTTACAGTTAAATGAGGACAAAACAGAGATTCTTTCAATAGGTCCCAGGGCACCAGATTCACTCTTTGTTAACTGTTGGTAAAATCTTGTCAATATGCCAGAACCTTGGGTGGGATTTTTGGATGCTGATCTTAGACTGCCTTTTATCATCTCAGAAATATCAGCTGTATGTTTCCTTTCTCAAGTGAGTTCATGAATTTATTACTATAATGCCCTTTTTGCTGGACTGACAAAGCAGGTGTTAAATAACCTCCAGCTCATTCAGAATGCTGCAGCCAGAGCAGCAACAAAAACCAAAAGGTCTGAACATCACATCACCCCTGTTTTAATGTCTCTTCACTGGCGCCCACTAAAACAAAGAACAGGTTTTAAAATACTTGTTATTGTTTTTATGAATGGCTGAATGGTTTAGCTCTTCCCTACGTTGTTGACATGCTGCGTACACAACGAATTAATCAGATCATCAACCAAAGGTCTTCTCAGTGCTTATGGAGTCTTCAGTCTCTTGAACCCCCCTGCACATGAACTCAGGTCTGCTATAACAGTATCTTCATCTTCAGTATCATTCATTCTTCAAAAGCAAACTAAAAAAATTTTTCACAAGCTTTTAGTTATGCTTACGGAATGTTGTTAAATAAAACTTGTATCTGTAGTATTATTAGCATTATCTTTTTTTTTCATACTGTAACTATTGCACATTGCTGCATTCATATAGCATATTGTACAAATTTGCATTACATTTATATTTTTTGTAGATTTTAAAATTTTTATTATAAATATTTTTATTGAAAAAAAAATATATATACTAAAACTATCAAAGCTATCAGACCTGCAGTACCTGCTTCTGCTTCATCTTTCCTTATATTTTTTTCTTCTTACTATTGTTACTTTATGTACCAAAACACCAAAGCAAATTCTTCATATGTGAAAACCTATTTGACAATAAACCTGATTCTGATTCCCTTTGGGTTATTTCTGACTAACACCTTCCTACCTTCCTTATTCACTTTTTACCTTTTGAAGCACATGGAATCCACACCTGTTTCATGAAATATGCTATATCAATAAACCTGACATGCGAGTTTCATGCAAAATATGTACTAACAAAATAGCTTGAGTATAAAGCTACTGTAAGGAAAGCTCTAGCTTCACATCTACATAACAATGCCATCATTCAAACTGGGGTCCATCAGTGCCAGTGCGAGTGGCTGTGTCAGGGACTGTGTCTTCATTAAGTGTTCCTGTTTAGCAGCTCTGGTGGTCTATTACTCACTGGCATGCCTCAAAACATGCTATGAAAGGATGTAGGGCTGATTGCTAAGTGACAGCAATGCACACAAATATGTCAACATGCACACAAAAAAAGTGTTGGGCAAAGCATACAAACACATACACACATTCAAGGTTTCTAGATGACAGTAATGGCATGTAATGAAAAGCTGTGTATGGCTGGAATGGGGACCGGTTGTCAATTGTGTGACTATAATACTGTCAGCTCTCTAAACAGACAAGTTGTGTAGATGTGCTGCTGTTGGCAGAGGAGTGTGGGGGGGGTAACGAGGGATAACTGCTGCATTCCTGAGAAGGCCATCAGTCTCTGGAGGGCATAGTTTGTCCACAGACAAAAAAAGAAGGTCTGCGATATAACCATGTGTTCAAAAATCAATGAGGCCGTTAGACAGGCAGAGCTGGCGATCATATTTCCTACATCCTGTGATAGAATACAACTGAGGAAACGAATGGCATGTAGGTGAATGTGGCTGCCTGCCAAAGACCGAAATAATCATACAGCACTTTTCTGAATTGTAACCTTATCTTGTCGTTATTTTGGCAATGATTTGTCCTCTGCATCAAGCATGACATCCTTTATACTGCAGAGAAGCTGCAGGAAGGAACGGTTGGTCAGGACTCATTGGTTCATGTCCTGTCTACCTGGTGTGGTTAGGTTTATTGTAAGGTAACACTACTTTATATTTTGCCTTTCCAGACAGTTACTATGTTAGATTAAGTGACCACAGAATTATACATTGCTGTGACTTGGCCAAGAAACATGTTGGACCTTGACAAATCATAGCTCATAAGCAAGGCACCAACCTCCACTTAGAGCATTTCCAGCCACTTATTTTCACGTGCATTTCCAATTAGACTTCATCAATTGTGAGTGTGAATTAAACATCTCTCAAGATTCCACTGAACAGATCAAGCATGAGACTCTAAACATCCTCAAATTAATACATGAAACAAACTTAAATGAAACAGTTCCACTAAAATTTCAGCATCATTTTCCACCATTTTGAATGAACTTTGATTGCGCTCATTTAATTGTGTCATTTCACTACACCTTCTTCTGCAGTAATGTATCGGTCAGGGCCACCAGCTGTTTGAAAGGATGGATGAACTTACTCCTTATATCCACATAAGAGTAGTGGATGGTGTAAAGCTTGGGAGAATATCGCGATACTTCCAGCCATTTGTGATATATGGTTGTTGCCCTCACTGATGGCAGTTTCCTCCTGGTTGGAAAATATATGAACCAATCGGAGCTCTATGGGCTGAACTCAGAAAAAGGAACATCCTCATTGGGAGCTAGAGCAGAAAAATTTGTCACTAAAACTGAGACAAGCGTGAGTGAGATCGACCCTGCTGCACAGGATGCTGGAAGTCAACTTGCAGAAATAGTAACTCATAAATCCAAAGCCATTTTCTGGAGATCTCCATGCAAGTCCCTCAGGGACCGCAGACACTACATGGGACAGAGAATTGTTTCACTTTCAGAAAGATCACCAGGTCAATAAATTTAAGTGCTAATGTAATGGAGGGGTCATCAGGGGAAACAGCAGAGAGGCAGAAATGAAAGTGCTGGCTCAAATGTGGAACGTAATAACAAAATTGAGTATCAGAACAACTGAATCCAGTCGGGAGGCTTGTCCACTTTATGTCCCTCAAAAAATCAATAACCCAGCAATTTCCAATCACATGTCTCTTCCCTTCTCATCATCTCATCTCATCTTACTCTCTGAGTATCTGCTTGTCACCAGCTGGGGGGGGGGGGGTATATGCTGTTTGTCTGACTGTGATGAAGCCCGTAAAGGCTCATTTGAAAAAGGGAGACGAGAAAAGAGAGAAAATCTGACTTGTTTTTTATGAACCATCAATGGATAATTAGATTTGATTATTTATTGGTAGTAACATGGGGCTGTGGTTCAAGATGTTTTGTCAGTATTCAGTTTTTGATTACAGCAAATCTGAATTAAGCTCCCATACCAACCTCTCCTTTAAAGGCAACACATACTGCACATTTCCATTCCGCCTACTACAATGCGCTTATGTATGGGTTGCCAACCTTTGATGAATCACACCATCGGACCATGGCTTAATGTCGGTATCTCAATTATACTGTATACTTGACTCCTCCTCCACGCAGTCGATAAAGATTGCATCCTGTCACAGACCATTTAACATCCATCCATCCATCCCTTATTATTAGAATTTCTGATATAAAAATCATTACCCCGGGATTTGAAGAATCGTCCAGTATTGATGTTCCTGACTGGTCATAGGGTTCGATAAGCTCCCAAGATGAAGGTTAGTTTTCTCCATTTGTTCCATCTTAAGACCAATATCTGGATTTACACCATGAAAGATTCCCATATTTTACACTTTTCCTGTGTTTTATTTTGACCACACCATCTCGGTGTAGTTTTACATCTTCTAGTTCTACAGGCTGGAGCTCCAGTAACAACAGGTCTGATGTTTTCTGACTGACTGAATAAAAACAGATTTCAGGCAAACACTAAAAGAAACTAAATCCTGCAAGGTTGGATAGTCCAGGTGAGTGGGGCTTTGGGCGAGGAACATCGCTTAAAGGTGGGGTGGGGTGGGGTGACTGCTTTGTTGTGACATCACAAAGTTCCAGAAGTCCTGACGGCTGGTTTTAAGGCTCAGTTTCTGAATACAGGCTGTGTGCATTTCTCTGTGGACTGAGGCTTTGATACTTTCACAGTGTTAATATAGAAGCTAGACCTGATCTATAATCACACTACACATGGACACAGACCTTTATAGATCTCTCTATATGAGACCTTTAAACTCAGTGGTATAATGAAGTGTTTGCTATTTCTGATTGTTTCATCACACTGGGGCTTCACCTCTCGGTTATTATCCCCTTGCGGATTTCCAATAGTCTTCTACTCCTATGAAAAATCAGTTTGTCATATTATTTAATAAAGTATGTATTTTTGTTGAAGCATTTTTCCTGATTGAACTAATGGTAGTACATCTACTATCTCTACATCATTGCAGCAAGGTCACCGTGGTTAAGGTGCAAATGTATGCAGACCTATAACATGAAGTTTTAAACCATTAAAGGAGCAACAGAAGCTTTCAGAAGACGAACTCAGATCCATGACATCCGAGGCAAGACATTTGCTCATGCAAAACGGCAGCAGTGTCTTCTGAAGGCAGCCTCTGGGCCTGTAACTACAGCCTCTTATGTTCTTTCTTACTGTGGATTCACACCAGCCGTGACCTCGGCGCCTCAGTATCTGTCAACGAGTTGCCCAGTTGCTGACTTGTGAGCCAAATGTGTCTGCGAACACCACTGAGCTTCTTCTGCTTGTAGTGGTGTTGGTGAGATGCATTCATGTATTTTACAGGAATTTGAGTTAGAAGTTATTGTTACATAGTAATGCAGCCTGCAGCACTGTGTAATACACATCAATAACAACTTAATGTATCATTGGTCTCTATGATTTTCTTTGTCTCTGAGAAAATGGGGCTGGAGTTCTGGACACAGCTGTGTGTCTGACACTGCAGGGCAGCGTTAGCCCTGACCTCCACATAAACACAAACCTGAATGGGCCATTGATTTTTGTGGTACTGTTCACAAAATTGTGCTAAGATGGTAAAATATTATAATTATGATTAACTACTGTTAGATGCAAGGGAGTCAATAGTTTATTATTAAAAATGGTGCATTTGGCCATAAAAACAAATTAGTAACAGTCTCTGTTTCGGCCGTGGCATTAGTGAGGGAGTGAGAATCTGTTTTCTAATAAAGGATTATTATCACAATAGCCAGTTTTCAATAATCATTATTGAAGATTTGACACTTGCGCTGATGACTTGTCGCTGCATTCTGCCATAGAGCATCTGTACAGTGGCCCAGACGGGTCAACACAGTTCAAAAGCCACAACACAAATAGAAAAGCAACAACATGTGGCAGTGGCAGTGTAAACTTGCATCCCCAGCTGCACATCTGTGACTCCATCTGTACATGAGAAGTACATGTGTGTACATGTCATGCAGCCTGTTGTGGTTTCTGCTGTAAAAGAATGCAGGTGCTCAGAAAGTAAAGGGTTATTTCTCCCCCCACTCGGTTTACTGAAAGGCAATTTTAAGCTCTTTGAATCCAACAACACCAAATAATAAAATAATTACTTCTATTTTATAACAAGGTATTATTATGATCTTATCATAATGTGCCTGTTTAAACAAGAAACTTTTTTAATTATGACAACATATATTTATTTTGTAATGTCACAAAATCAGTGCAGAAGAAAAAGAGCAGAGACGGGCGACTTTGATGATTGAGACGGCCACAAAAAATCTTTCCTCATTACCACAGTGCCAGATTGTGACCGTGCACTCCCACCAGTAGGATACTGTAACCCCATCACTCAATGTCCCAATTATAGCCACTAATTTAATAAAAAGAAGACATATATGCTGGTAATTAAAATTTATGATACCATTAATTCTATTTTTCACAATCCAATGTTTTTAGTAATGCTTGTACTCATTTAATGAACTTAACACAAACAAAACTTTCAAATAGCCTCAGTGATATTCTGATGAAATGAGTCTCAAATCATCATTCAATAACTAATGTTCATGTTTGTAGTGCCCTCACATTCAGTGACATGTTTCGAACAAGCATGCATTTATTTCAAAAGCCATTGACCCTCAACCACATGAGGATCCGTATAAAGTTCTGTCTTGATGAGATACTTGTGTCCTCTCCCGCTGGAGCACACTAGTCTGGATGTCAATGTCAGTGTTTGTGCGTCTGCATGAGCGGGAAGAGAGTTTCATTCTCTCTTTTGAGTCGATGTGCTTCAATGTTGAGAAGTTGCTCTCGTAGATGTAAGTGCTCCCAAACATGCTGGCTATGGAGAGCACAAAATCCCTGAGTGGAAGAGGAAAGTGGGACTCGGGCGGTTGTCTCACAAATGAAATTCCCATCTCACTGTACGGAGGACTGAAACTGCCAGAGTCAAAAATAAAAAGATGCCATTAAATGCACCAAAAACAATATTAAAAACAAATACCGACGTCAATGAAGTACTTAATAATAATAAGAATCTTTCCATTCATTTTCTTCCACTTACCCGGGGTCGGGTCGTGGTGGCAGCAAGTCCCTCCATCATCCCTCTCTCCAGTAAAACTTTCTAGCTGCTCTTGAGGATTCCTGAGTCGGGATATGCAATCCCTCCTGCAAGGTCCTGGTCTTACCCCGGGGTTTCCTCCCAGCTGTGACGTGCCTGGAGAACCTCCAAAGGAAAGTGCCCAGGAGGCATCCGAATCTGATGCCCGAACCACGTGTGGGAGCAGTGGTGTTCGTGATGGCTCTGCTCCTTGCTTCTCCTGTGATGCCCAGAGCGCTCGAGGCTTTGTGGAGTGATTGCATCATGAAACCTCTGCAGCCTTCTTTGGTGGGGGATGCATCCAGCCCTCCAGTCCTGCGTGCGACAGTTCATGACCAGCTGCTCATACTTGGTCCTCTTCCTTTCATCAGCACTTCTCCAGCAGCAGTGTCAGCTCCATGGTTTCTGGTGCTCTCGGAGACCAGGAGGACATCTGGCCTCAGAGCGGTCCTGACCATGGGAATCTTTGGTGTTTTTTCCAGGTCCATGGTAACTGCCAGGAGCTCTGGTGCCTTGTCGTGTCCTCCCTGTGGCTGCTCTCCTGCCTTGACACAAGCAAATTACGTGCAGATGGTGGTACTCGCTCAACTGCAACTGCTAATTCTCTTGCTGATGACACCATAACCAGGTATTTAAAACTATTGCTGAAGCCGAACGTCTCAGCAGGCAGGACTTCATATAGTGACAGTCTCGATTTTCATAAAGTGTTTACATCACGCTCAAAATCCATTTCCGAACCTTGTGTCTTCCTTTGCTTTGCTTTTGTTTCTGAGCGAAATATAAATAAATACATGAGATGAATTACCTCAGTGAACAACTGCTAGGTAATAAGCCGTGCCTTCCTGCTGATCTTGTAGCTCATCACAAGGGCTGTTTTCAAGCATGAGGAATATCTCTGGCTGCACCTTGAGCTGAGGGGCAGAAAAAGATCATCCCACATTAAAATCCAGCAGGTAATGCAGCACTGTCAATAAAATGAGATTAAAGCACAAGTTTGTACACACACACACACACAGGGGAAAAAAAAGTCAGTACGTACAGGAAACCCACGCATGTAATGTACACACACACACACACAGTAAAAACGCACATGTACACACACACACACATACACACACACACACACAGCCGAGTTGCAAAGGCAGCAAACAAACATGTAGCCTGGGGCTGTTTTTCAGTTTCTCAGCTTGAGCCTTGTATCCATGCAACTGCCTCCTTTTTTCTTTGAACAACATATTTTCTTAAAAGATACTAACTGTCTCTTTCATTCAGCAACATGCAAACCAGCAGATATCATCATAATCATTTCACCAAATTTAGAAAGTTATGCGATATACCTTTTTGAGTTTGGCTTCCGAACGACTAAATTCAGCATGTTTACAGCCTCACAAGCCTCCAGGGAGAAGAACATAAGGGTTCACACAACATGCAAGCAGCAGGAGCGTCACACCCCAGGCAGTATGTCGGGATTAACTGGTCAGTGTAAGAATCATGATGGGCTGTAGGCGTGACAAAGAATTTTATTTTTGCTGTGTTTACATGTTGAAATGAAGAAAAGGTTGTGCACATTTTTTTTAAAGCATCCATAATCCCCATTCAAAGAGATCACATGGCAGTAAAAGTCCCCCGGACTGTCTCTTACATCATCATGAATGCATGAGTGCATTGTATTGAAGAAAGAAATTCAATTAATCTGAGAGTCGATAAATCTGAAGTTATGAATAATATTAACTGTAAGCAGAAACACTGCAGTGAAAAGAGAAGAGCTAGAAGACGAATGATTGTCGCTAAAGAGACAACCTTGGTAGAATATATGTATTACTGTATTAAAGGAGAAATCCATCAATGTTACATATCAAGTTTAGTTTATTAGTCGTCATTAATGCTGCTCATGTCTCAGCCAGGGAGCTGCTGCACATGTTCAGATGGGTTAAAAAAACACAGTCCAATTAAAGGATCATTCTGGTGTTTTTCTTTATAATATCAGCAATTCCCATTAAAAAAAGAGCAGTGTTAGTCTGTCTCAATATTTTCTGACTTCCCTGCTGTCTGTGACTCTCAGCTCCAAGCCCATATGTTCCTATTGAAGATGCAAATCTTTCAGGAATATAAAGTTTTTGGTTTTTAAAAAACTTAAAAAAACAGCTGGATACTGGAGCTTTTAAAAAATATTATTCAAACAGGAGGGAATAGTGGATTTGTTGGGGACTATTTTTTGTGGCGCATTAACCAACATTTTGATGCTGTAGTGAATATTTGATGATGGCAGAACGATGTGTGTGAGACTGAGTCAGAATAAACATCCTATCACCAAACGTATCATTTAAATACATTACTAAACATGAAACATGAAGTTTTCTCTGGTGTCTTGCCGGGAGCGCGTGGTGGTGATCGCTTCACAAGAGCTTCAGCCATCGTTGTCTTTACAATACAAGAGGTTATAAAACATCCTCTGAGCAACGGGCCGGGGCTAGCTGGTTAGCATGCTAACCTCAGTAGAGTAAAAGACGTGATAGAGACAGCTGTAGCGAGTAAAGGAGAGAAGTTTGATGCTCAGCTTGTGTCTTCTAAACTCATATTTTGTCATTTACACTTTGCTTTTACTGTGAATCACTTGGTAGCTTTGTCACTTCAGGTCTTTTGCCTCCACCACTGTCGCTCAGACTGTTAGTTAGTGGAGCGTCACAATCACTGGACCGTTGGTCAAACACTCACATCACTCACCTGCTCGACTGTTCGTTCACTACTGTTACTGC
>NW_019525521.1:589349-600838 GCF_002814215.2 Seriola lalandi dorsalis | reverse complement strand
TTTTTTTAAAGCATCCATAATCCCCATTCAAAGAGATCACATGGCAGTAAAAGTCCCCCGGACTGTCTCTTACATCATCATGAATGCATGAGTGCATTGTATTGAAGAAAGAAATTCAATTAATCTGAGAGTCGATAAATCTGAAGTTATGAATAATATTAACTGTAAGCAGAAACACTGCAGTGAAAAGAGAAGAGCTAGAAGACGAATGATTGTCGCTAAAGAGACAACCTTGGTAGAATATATGTATTACTGTATTAAAGGAGAAATCCATCAATGTTACATATCAAGTTTAGTTTATTAGTCGTCATTAATGCTGCTCATGTCTCAGCCAGGGAGCTGCTGCACATGTTCAGATGGGTTAAAAAAACACAGTCCAATTAAAGGATCATTCTGGTGTTTTTCTTTATAATATCAGCAATTCCCATTAAAAAAAGAGCAGTGTTAGTCTGTCTCAATATTTTCTGACTTCCCTGCTGTCTGTGACTCTCAGCTCCAAGCCCATATGTTCCTATTGAAGATGCGAATCTTTCAGGAATATAAAGTTTTTGGTTTTTAAAAAACTTAAAAAAACAGCTGGATACTGGAGCTTTTAAAAAATATTATTCAAACAGGAGGGAATAGTGGATTTGTTGGGGACTATTTTTTGTAACCTCAGTAGAGTAAAAGACGTGATAGAGACAGCTGTAGCGAGTAAAGGAGAGAAGTTTGATGCTCAGCTTGTGTCTTCTAAACTCATATTTTGTCATTTACACTTTGCTTTTACTGTGAATCACTTGGTAGCTTTGTCACTACAGGTCTTTTGCCTCCACCACTGTCGCTCAGACTGTTAGTTAGTGGAGCGACACAATCACTGGACCGTTGGTCAAACACTCACATCACTCACCTGCTCGACTGTTCGTTCACTACTGTTACTGCTTTAAGACTGTGTCACACACTTTTTTATCTTGCTGCAACAAGTAAAATAACATTGGATAACACTATTTACTTTTTTCTTTGTGATTATTTGTTTGTTTTTGATCGATGCAATTTCATAGGAGCTGTTAATGTGTGGTGTATATGTACCTGCTTTTACTCTTTGTGCTACTTGTTGATAGATGCTTCAGAGCTATTAACTTACTTCTTCAAGTTATACAACACGTCTTTATGTGCATTCTTTTATTTGCGTCTACGTCGTTTCTCGGCTGGGTGACAGTTTGTGTTGAGAAGTGCTTTAAAAATACTTTTTTACTTGCATTTTTTTCATCATCAGCGCAAGAAAATAACATTCTGAGCTTCCTGAAGCCTTTGTCAAATCTGAGAAAACCATCAAAGGTTGAAGAACTTTTTTTAAATTAGGCCTGTGTTAAAAAGTCTTTTCATGGAGTTTTAAAATACTGAATTACTGGAGACCTCATTTGAATTTGATAAAGGTAAAATATTTGCAGGCACCAAAAATCTACTACTAATAACAATAATGATCTGTATTTTAAAAATTCTCTTTTCCGCTCAGTTAAATTCATGTTAATTCTGTTGCATCTGCTTCAACCCCAGTCTGTTTCTGTGGTTTACAGTCAGTATAATACACAGTGACAAGCTCAGAGATAAACACACACACACACACACACACACACACACAAACACTCACTCACACATGCAGTGGTTGTGATTTTAAAAAGTTAAAATACATGTGTGAAAAATCCACTAATTTCTTTGTCTTTACTCTTCATTGTTTATCAGAATTTATTGTTGTTATGTGTTGGATGAAAACTCCAGCGTTTTAACAATAAATCAATTATATTTGAGGGAAAACAGATTATAGTTTATTAATTTCAGCTCATTTGTGAGAAAGAATCTCCATAAAATTTAATTCACAGAAATCTTTTTTTTTTTGTGTAAACTCAACTTGTGAGGCTGTAGCTCCCGTACGCTCAAACACTTCATCCCAACGGGCGATGAAGCAGAACATAAATGTGTTTCTCATCTGAGAGACAATATGTTGATTCCCTGCGCTGTCTAATGTATCCAGATGGAACACGGCTTTAATATTCTTCTGAAATTAAAATGATTAGTGCGCAGTGATAGCAGAGTTAGCACAACCCTTTATATGGCCATGAGCAAAATCTGATTGTGTGTCTATATGGATTCAACACACATTATATAACATGTGAGTTAGTATTTAGAAGTGATGGTTGGTGTTTATTTTTGCATCTGGGCAGTGCCAGGCCAGTTGTTTCTCCGTGTGTCGTCATGCTATGCTAAGCTAATCACCTCCTGCCTTTATCTTCACATTAACCTACTAGTGAATATGTGTATTTACCCAAAATGTCAAACTGTTCAAAATAATTGGAAACGTCCGGACACGTGGTATTCAACAGTACACCAAAGTTACAGAGTGTTTAATAATAGAAAGCAGAGCTAAAGTGTCCTGTTGGGTGAGGTGAAATGACGATGCGCTGCAGTGGCTGTCATTATGATAATGACATAACAGGCATGAAGGACCTTGACATGTCAGCTTTGTTAAGGGTTAATGCTGAAGTTGCAATTAGAACCACAGAAAAGGTCAAACATCAGTTTTCACACCCCATAAAGACAAAGCTGCCCCTGAGCACCCCCGTAAAAATAAAGGTCATTCTAAAAAAAAAATGATTTTTTAAGGAATATTAAAAAAGGAAAACATGTGTTTTCAATACACATACAAAGACGAAGACTTGTAGAAGCAGCGGCTCTGAGTCACTGCAGAGGTTGGGGCTGATTACATGGGAGTGTACAGAGTAAACCTGCAGGATCAGGTCACAAAGTCAGCCTCCATGACAGTCTGTTTTCTCCAGTATCACCGAGATCCTCAGCCGTCTGGGCAGAAGCAGCCATGCCCTCGTCAACACTGATTAAAAAAACCGGTCTTGTAGTGGGGCTCAGTGGGTTCAGCGCAGGGCCGAGCAATGCGGATTAGAGAGAGACGGGGGAGGTGGATCCAGACCGAGGCCCTGAGGGAACCAGGTGGAGACGGTGTGGCGTGGAGAGCTCCCCTCAATTATATCTGATAAGTGCGGTACGACAGGTGGGAGGCAATCCCTGAGAGATCGCCAGGTCAGCATGGATGATGAGGAGCATCTGCCGGGTGACAATATCAAAGGCAGCAGGTCGGCTGAGGATGAAGAGGATAAGAAGCAGGAGCAGCTCTTCAGTCTCAGCTGAGTTGTCCTTCAATCCAGACTGAACTAGACCCAGAAAATGTTACTGGTCTGGAAGAGAAAGATTGATTCTTGGTCATTTGGTAGTTTGTTTCAGCCACGTCAGGAAGAAGTTTGTGATTAAAGCTAAAACTTATCTATTTATACAATTAATGTATTTCATGCACCTTTTCTCCTCTGCCAGAGTCTCATGCATTTCAGTATTCATGCCTTCTCACTTCCTGTCCACACAGGAAGTGTAAGTCTGTCGCCGTGTAGATTGACATTTATAATATACAGCATACACACACAGAGCTGCAAGAAAATGATTTCCTATACAGCAGTCTTATAAACATCCACCGCCATCAGATCTCCAAGGAAACGCTGGGAGCAGCTGGTCATGTTACTGTTATAATCATGGTTGTGTTGATATTGGTGTTTTCATTATGTATGTATTCAACACTATGATATAAAGAAACTGACCGTCCAGAACGTTTCTAATACGATATTCCTTTATCCCAAACACAATCACAGTGGAGACTCATTTGGTTAATAAGGGCTTATCATTGTTTAATCAACCGATAACTCAACATTATTTCTGTCTCTATCAAAATGATTCACATTTATTAATCAGCTTTGAGACTTATAAATTAAAAATCTGCTCATTTAGTGATCTTTTGTGGCACCTGCAAATATCATCCTGCTGATAAGTTAAACAATTAAGTTAAGCAATTTACAAACACAAATAAAGCTGCTCCTGCATCCAGCAACATGCAAAGATATTCTTTGACGTCGATATCTGTGTTGTATTAATGTCACATGACCTAGAAAATGTGACTGTGTGAATATCTTCACCAACCATCGCTGGCAACAGATGACCAGAAGACAAATGGAACAAATGAAAAAAAGAGCAGGCTGCAAAATGTTAACACACTGCAGGACAAAAGGGGGCGTGGTTTGTAGACGGTTACGAGGCAGAACTCCATGATACAAATATGACTCTTGAATGAAAACGTTTCAATTTATTGTTCGGTTACCACTGAGCTAATTAGCTTGCTAGCTGTCAGTTTGCTCAGAGACTTTGTGACTAGTGCTCATATGTTCTTGGCTGTCTACCATGTTAGCATGCTAGCCCACAGCAGTTCACCATAGCACTGCTGGTAGTCACTACATCACCACGCTACTAGCACCATCTATTTTGCGAAGACGTAAGATGTATCTGCTTAAAAATAAGCTGTGGTGGTCTCCACCATTATCGTTATATACGGTAACTGTCATTTAAAATGTGTTTTCAGTTCAACATATCGCTGCACACTCCAGGCAACACATATCATGTTTACCATCATCTCTCACACTCATCTACATTCTATTAATTCTAAAGTGGACTACTCAAAAAAAGAATCCCATTTCCTTGTGCACAAAATGAAGGCACTTGGAGGCAACATCAAGATGTTTGATTTAATTCAATGGAGTATTCAGTTGTGCTTGTGGCATCATCGGTCCATGAGGCAAAGAGTTTTCTTAATGGAAACATTCATTTCTACAATTGAAACATTTTTACACTTGATAAAGACATTTAAAGCTTATCTGCTGGTTCCATTTGTGTTTCAGGTGCAAGCATTATGCCGGAGGAAAAGACATTACAAACAATTAATATGGTGCTAGAGGACGGCCAATGGAGTCACTGTGGGGGTGTGAATGAACTCAGCAAATTTCATGGCACTCATGCAAGGCAGACATTGGGGGACGAACTCTTAGACCACAAACAGAATTAAGGTAAAGAATAATTAAAGGGAGGGATTGCAACCAAACACCCACTTTCAAATTGTGGCCCAGAGTTGGTAGTGGGCACTTGGGAATGGGTGGGGTTGGGAGACTGTGAAAAGCCCTGGTGTAGTGGCCTCCAGTCACAGAGAGCTTTAGATAAAATAATCCAGGTTAGTGCATCAAAAAAGTGTGGATGTCATGAATGTTTGTGACTGAGTGACTGAGTGATCACAGTTCCACCACTGGTCAGCCGAATGACTGAGTTGAAGTTTCCCCATTGACTGTTGCTTTTTCAAAATGAATTGGCACAGTTTCTATAAGGGGGCATTTACAGTCTGCAGCGTTGCCAAATTAG
Organism: Seriola lalandi dorsalis; assembly: GCF_002814215.2. Classification (NCBI taxonomy): domain Eukaryota; kingdom Metazoa; phylum Chordata; class Actinopteri; order Carangiformes; family Carangidae; genus Seriola; species Seriola lalandi. The sequence goes on along the minus strand of NW_019525521.1, from coordinate 595,564 downwards.
ACCAACCTAGATTTAGAAACTTTTTTTCAGAAAAGCTCAGAAAAAAGAAAGAAAATCAAATGACTTTTTGGACAAACCTTGGCTACTTATCAGTTCAGCCCTCTCTCTGTATCTATTCTGTTCAGTGTTCAGTTCAGTGTTTGAGCAGCAGACGATGTCGTGGTTATAAAACCAGGGTTTTAGCAGCAGCAGCTTGGAAGTGACTGCTGGTTAACATGTCGTCTTAATGGGCCACGTTTCAGTCACTGTTTCAAACTTGTTCCATTGTCTGACAACAGAAACAGAAAAACATGTGAATGAGAACAGCTTTTATTGGGAATTCAGATGTAATAAAATACTGTATATGTGAGTACAGAGAGGAGAGAAGCAAACAGATGAAGGGCTGAAACCAGCTGATATGCGATTCCACCTATATACTGGGTTTGACCTTGTCTTGTTGCTATGTCATCTGACAACACATTTCCTGTATGAGCAGACACACAGATAAAACATCTTAATGTATATACAGCACCTTTTAGCATTATGTAAATTTTCTTTTATTCGGCTTTGAAAAACAATTTCTACAAAACTTTTCAAAGTTACACAATCCAGCCTGAAAGGAGCAATTCACAGTGTCTCCGTGTTGGAAAAGTCTTCTGTACTTGTAACCATGTAGCAACACACACAGCCCCTTGCATTGTTTTGCTGAAGTGCTATCGCTGTTGTGAAGTGCCCTTTGGCTCCATCACTAGCAGGGCATAAAGTAATTTTTATGAAAACAAGAAACTCTCCGGGATCTACGATGTGTCTGAACATCTGACACTGCTCCTTCCAGGCTGCCAACAGATGTGGAGTTGCAGAGCCGGGGACGACTGCTGCACTCTCTCTCTTCTCACATCCCTCCAAAGAAGCCTAACTTGGAGGGGAGGGTGAGGTAGAGAGGTAGGTGTGTGTGTGTGTGTGTGTGTGTGTGTGTGTGTGTGTGTGTGTGTGGGGTGGGAGTGGTGGGGGTGATCGATGCAAGTGCTCAAAGCGAGTCAGATGTAAGTGTGTCCACAGAGAGGGAGAGAGAGAGAGTGAAAGGCTGAGCAGGAGCTGATTGCCTCCTCCTCCTCCTCCTCCTCCTCTAACATGTGACTCCTCTTCTTCCTCAGCTCCTCCGTGGGATAGTGTGTGTTAAATAGTTGATCACCTGGCTCACATCCCACATCCTCATGCCTTCAGTGGCATGGAGAGACATTTTTGACACATCAGTGATACCGGTTTGAAATGAACAAACAAGGCACTGCACAGAATCCCCACAAACTAAAGTGTGACCATCACTTTTCTGCCAGCTCACAGCGGGCAATACATAAAGAGACAATCGATGGCAGGCCTAACCATTACACTGATAGATAAGAGGCTGAAATTAAAAGAGACCTAAACACTAATGAGGGAGATAGGTGGAGACAGAAAGAAAGCTGTTTTGCCTTCTTCATCGATTAGCCAGAAACCAACGTTCCAGCTTATATGCATATAGACAAACTGAGGAAATAGTCAGGAGAAAAAATGGGGATGGAGAGGGGTGAGTGGGTGGGGGTGGGGGGGTCGGTAGAGGCTTAAAGATTTATTTTATAAATACTTTGGACTTGTGCTGGCAGACGGGGATGGCTGGGCTTTAATGAAACTGTCAGGCCATGTGAAAGCCTGATGAGGTTCCCCTAACGCTACATTAACGGCAGCCCCTCGGCCACCTTCTCATGCCAAATGTAATTACAGCACCATTACCAGCACCGTCCAGGTCCCTGCTGGACACACTACCCCCCAACCCCGCACACAAAATCCACTACCTCTAACGTTCCCAACTCCTTGACCACCCCCCCACCCCACCCCCCTCCGTAATCACACCGTGTCTCTGCATTGCGGCAGGATAGAAAAAACAGCAATTGATAGTCTCATTAGTTTTCCCATGTCCTTCCTGTAGTGCCATTTTCACATGGAATGAAAAGAAGGAAGACAACAAACAAACTGCTGTGTAAGGAGGAGGGGGGCATGTGGGGGAGGGGTGCAAAGAGAGGGTGGGTGAAGTGGCATTCAGTTGATGTTAAGATTTTTTATTTATGTGTGTCACTGCCTCTTACTGTGAATATGACAAAGCAATAACAGATTTTAAAGTTTGTATAGTGCTGCAGTGTTTACCTTGAAGGGCTGAGAGGAAAGATATGTTCACTGACATCAGTTTTTCTCGCTAACAAAAGTGACGGTTTGGTTTTTCATCCACTTCGATGGACCACTTCTACACGAATGGACCCAAATGAAATACTGAAGATTCACTTGATCAGTTTAATGATCAGGTGCAAACGACTAATGTTAAACCAAACAAATGGGGATTTTGCATGGTTTAGCCCCGCCTCCTCTCCCTCTGTGTATCTGTACAGAGCAGGAAGTAAACTACAACTGCTCAAACACATTCACACTTGCCTTTAACTCTTTAACTTATCACACTTAATATTTATTGATTAGGATTTTTACAACCACTCCTCCAGCCTGAACAACGACCAATAGGAGCAGGTGTACCGGACCTCGGTTGTCATGGTTACAAACACTTGGGTATATTTAGGCACAAAAACTACTTGGTTTAGTAGAAGATTAGTTTTGGATTAAAATAACTACTTAACAGTGGTTAACAGTCCTTAACATTAGACGATATTTGTTGTCATGGCTACAATAATAACATCGAATGGTCACTGATAATCAACATCAAACCACCTCCTCCTGACGTGGACTCTGTCTTTATACTACGTCACCGCACTTCTCCCACTGCTGCTCTCATCATTACTACGAACACTAGATGTCGCCTGTTGTTTTTTTTCTCCAGAGGAAGTTTTTGTTGTTCGGTCAGGAAATCTTTTAGAAAACCTTTATTTCTTAACAGGGCTTTAATTACTGTGCTGATGTGCGGCAGTAAGTGCATTGTTTCAATTCCAGCTGCTGGTGTTTCTGTTTACATGCTCTTCAGATCTGCTAGTTTCTTAGTTTTCCTAGTTAAATGTACCATTACCACTAGAGGAGACAGAGGAATAACTAATACAGTTTATTTGCCGTAATGGAGGCAAGCCTCAGTGTATTGGAAGCACAATTTCACTTCCTTGCAGCTCAAGGCGTAGCCAAGAGGCGTAGCTAAACCCACGGTCCGCACCCGTACACAAAAGACACGTTAAGTCCCAAAAGTAAAAGATCTCATTTTATAGAATAAGCCACATTACTGAATTACAATTTTTAATGCATTAACATGTTCATCGTTGCAATTTTGCAAATTAATTTCCTCATGGAGGTGGATAATTAATAACTTTATTTACACAGCACTTTTCTAAACAAAATGCTGTACATCATTTCCAGCAGGAAACAACATCATACATAAAATAATATGATTAAATAAAATTAAATGAATAAACCATAAACAATAAACAAACAAGAATAATAACAAGCAAAGCCAAAAAAAACGCAAACAAAACAAACACACACAAATAGCAGTGTGCTACCAATGAAAAAAAGAGATACGTTTGGAGAAATGATCTAAAAGATGTTACTGATTCTACAAGTCTCTGATCTTCAGGCAGGGAGTCAAAGAGCTGAGGGGCAAAGATGCAAAAGGCCGGTCTCCTTTAGTCTTCAGCCAGAAGAGCCCTGCCTGAGGATGTGAGGCTGTGCTCTGGCCTGCAGGCGAGCAATAACTCAGCAATGTCACTGGGAGCTAAACCATCTTCTAATATTTGATAATATGCAGCTGAACAAGCTCAAGGCGTGAGGTTGTATTTTTTTTTTTTGATTTTTTTTTTTTGGTTTAACACTAAATATAATGAATGACAATAATCTAATGGAGGTGATATAAAAGCATGTACAACCCTCTCATGATCAGGTTGAGAGAGAGAAGATCTGATCTTTGAGATCCTCTCTGAATGACCTTCAAAACTTCAAATGTGAGGTCACTGTTAGATATTACAGGCTGCAGGTTTTACGTTTGTGGACACTAAAGCAATAGGGTTTTCAAAGTCTTTGCACCAAAAATAATGATTTCTAATTTTTTTTTTTTCATTTAACTGGAGAAAAATTGGGGATTTCAGACAGAAAAGATTGTATTGAGTGTATTAAGACACACTGTAAGCAATTGCTGTAAATTTACAGCCAATTTTCAACACTAAAATACTATTTTCACAGTTTAACAGTTTAGTACTGTAGTTAGCAATGCATTGTGGGCTTCTTAACTTGGAGCAACAGGACAGAGGCCGTAAACAGTATGCTGATGTTTTAAATTGAAGGACACTACAGTATTTTTTGGAAATTTTCCAGAAGAGGACGGACATGTTAGTGGACATGTGCTGCATATCATCAGACTTCATCAGCATCATTCCGGTCTTGCATCTACAAAATTAAACGGTAAATTGATTAAAATCTTATTTTCTTTGCCTGTGTGGGGGCTATCTTATTGAATGTTTGATATAACTCAGGAGTTTGTCTCATTATACAGTGATGCTTAGATTTGAATATAGGAATATTAGGACTTTGTTTTTTGTTGTTGTTGTTTAATCTTGGTCTGCATCCGAGGGGCAGCACCTGTTAACGAGAGGCCAACATTATATCTTGGCCGGTGGTTAAAGATTTATTTCAACCAAACCAAAGGATTTTTGGAACATCGCCTAAGGTTTGTTTTGGTGAGTTTTATTTTGTTTGTGTTTTAGAATGAGCAAACGGAATTAAGCCAGTGAAGAGACACTTTACTTTACTCTCATTTGGAAACACACATTAGAGAGGGGAAAACAGTTGCTTGTCCTTTATAGACACTGTAGCAAGAGCATGACAGTCTTATCGACATTCACATCACACGCGTCGGAAACATAAAAGTGGTACTGAGGAAAATCTGGTTGAGTCCATTGTGAATCCTGGTGTTTCCAGGTCAGGAAACACCAGGGTCAGTCTGATATGCAGATTGATCTTCCCAGTGATGAACAAGAGATTTACCCAGAAATTGCTGATGAATCACAGTTCTTTAAAAATGTAGCCCTATTTTATTTGAAATTGCAAGCAAAGTGTTTGCTTCCATCCTCTGTCATCCAGACAATTATTGAAGATTTTCAGGAAATACATGATATAAGCCAGTCACCTTCGCTACAACATCGCCATATAAATACACTTCCATCACCTGACATTGAAGATGTGAAAAGCAAACGGCCTTTTCTTTTCACGCCAAGGTATATATACGCACATTTTGAGTTGCTCACAGACGTCAATGTGCTTCGTAGCTTGGAACTCAGTATGGAGGAATGTGGAAGAGCCATCACACAATACTTCAGGGATAGTGAAGAGAATGAGGTGGCACTTTGTGTTGTTCAGCTGCTCATGGCACACTTTGGAGAGGACCTAACCGGGCTGATCCTTCTTGCAGATGTAAGTTTTCTTTTTTCTTTTTCTGTTTACTAATTATTTACCTTTTTATAATTTTTCGTCTTAAAAATCATGTATGTATTTATTTGTTCCCTACAGGTGTCTGCCACTGCAGCTGACGTTGAGACAACTCTCAGTCTTCCTGCAAGTCCTCGCCTGATACTTCATGGTATACATTTCATTTAGATTCATTGATAGACACATTATAAGGCATATTGGTCATTCATCTTGAGTTTACAAATGTTAACATAAGGTGAGATGCATTCTCATGTTGCTATGACTTGAAGTTTCAGCTGCAACAGGGCAAGTCACAGTCGGAGGTTGGAGGATCACCCTTGAGGGCCGTGTTATCTCTGAGGGCATCACACCAACATTTGCAACGAGACTTGCTGCTGTGTTTGAATCTACTACATATTCAACCTTCAGTCTCAGGATGAGGAAGCCTGTAAAACCCCTTCATTCCTTCTCATCATTATATGGTTATATACAATTAAATTAATGTGTTTGTAGTTTTTAGCATAAAATGGTATTAGTAATTTGAAGGCACAACAAACACACACACACACACACACAGTATTTTATTGGACTGAGGCTTTATTATAATTCCATTTGATGTCACTTTATTGTCATTATTATTATTTGTGCAATGAAGAAGACAAATAAACAATTCATTGAATTTAATTGAATGTACACAAAAAAGTATGTTGTTTAACCCCACTCTGATCTTAGACTATTTTGATTTCAGGCGCTTCTTTGGCATAAAGCCAGAGAGAGGGACAAAGGCCAAAAGGGCCAAGGTTGTCTCCAAGAAGAAA
>NW_019525521.1:560577-588776 GCF_002814215.2 Seriola lalandi dorsalis | reverse complement strand
TTCTTAGACCCATTGTGTTATTGAACAAGTGTTCAAACTTATGTGTTAAAGACAATATTAAATAATATTGACATTGGCCCAAAAAGTCAGCTATAGGTCATGCCCTGACAAAAAATTTAAGAATTTAAGTTTATTGCCATAGTCTAAAGCAGACACTAATAGGCTGTTTCTGTTTGCTTCTCCAAATCTCTTTTCAGCGTCGTCCAACAGGGTTTATTTTCTTTTTTTCCATTTTTTGAACGTAGCAGTATTTAGTATTCATGTTGATATTGCCTTTTGAAATAAATTATTTTGATTGTCTTTAAGTTTTTATTGCTTATTTTGCACAATATTCACAATAATGCTATTATTGTAATTTCCAAATAATCATAAAAATATGCTGCATTTATTTATTTTTTACAGTATTAGACTGTGAAATCATTTAACAGTTTGAATACAGAAATATACTGTATTTCTGGTTTACAGACAACTACTGTAAAGTCAATTCACAGTATGAATACCATAAAAAACGGTATATTGCTGGCGTCCCTGCTGCCAGCTCTTTACTGTTATTTTACAGGGAAATTATTTACAGAGCAGATGGAGCATAGAGTAAATTTGCATGTTCTCTGCATAACACTGGTATTAAACAAGGTGTGCATGAATGCCATGCTCCAGTGACAGTATACACAGAATGGTAGGGGGCCAAGGATTGAGCCTTGAGGAACACCACAGGTGAGCTGGACCACAGAGGAGGAAGCATTACTGACCACAACCAAACAAGCTCTGTGTAGGATCTGAACCAGTCTAGGACATGATTCCTGATGCCAACCCACTTTTCAAGGTGATCCAATGAAATAAAAGCATTGAGATCAATGTTAATTGAAAGTAAATGAAAGTACAAGATGATAATAGCTCTATGAGGGCAGTTCTAGTACTATGATGTGATTGGAAACCTGATTGAAAAAGACTTTATGATTATCCACAAAAGAAATCAACTTTAAATAAACAACCTTCTCTGAGACTTTCAATAAAAATGGTAATTTGGAGATTGGTCTAAAATTATTAAAATCAAGAGGGTCAAGGAGAGGCTTCTTGAGAAGTGGATGCACTGCTGCTTGAGACAGGAGGAAAGCAGCCAGTAGACAGAGAGCTATTTACAATGAGTACATTTGTGTTGCTGAGCCAGTTAAAAACCTTCATCGGAAAACTGGCAGGCATCTAAAGGACACAGTGGTTTTGAAAATTAGGTGGACATAAGTTATTTTATAATTTCTTATGAAACCATCAGTATGTCCGTTTTCCATTTACATTCCACTTGTCTGCATTTCTTCTTAATGTCTCTGGTGCTGTTATTTAGCCAAGGTTTAATATGAGTTGTTCTGACTCCTGGCTTTTGTATAGGTAGCCTACTATGGAATGAGGAATGATTTAACACTTATTGTTAGTTGTTCAGTAGCTTGTCTGTAGACATATTTGGGTTTCAATTACTGCTGTGAAAGCCTTGTGAATGTTGTGGGTATTGAGGAAGCTAGAACAGAAGTATTTAGGGCCTTGAAAATGATAGAAGCACAAGCTATCCTCCCAGACATCAACACTATCAATATTAAAACAAGAGGAGAGAACAATGTCCAGGAAGTGTCTCTTTAAATGAGTGGGACCCTCAACAAATTGAGAAAGATTAAAAGATTTCACATTGTCTATAAAAATCCACAGTAGAAGAAGAACCAGAGGGGCAGCAAACATATTTGTTAAAATCCCTTAAAATCAAGGGGCATAGCAGCAGTGGAGACCCTCCTTCACAGACACTCAGGGATTGAAAGGAAACCAGAATCAAGCGTCTACACGCAAGTAGTTCAGAAAATGACGATTGAATAGAACCGGTTTTGTACATCTACAGTATATGATGTTATTGTTTACCATAAATTAGTTTGCACTGAATAACTGTTGAAATATTGAGCTTAATCTTTTTTTCTAGAGCTCAACTTCATAGAAATTTAACACCCACATAACATACAATCCTGGCCCACCCATATGTTCTATTCTAACAAATTTAAACCACTAAGGGACCTCCTAAGTCTCACCAGTTGTATCTCTTCTTGGTTTTGAGCCGAATTATTCATGCAGGGCTACACTAGTAAGGTGGTATATGTTTAGGATTAAGATTAGTTCGGTGATGGGTTTACAGGACTTGTGGCGTCTTTTGAATGTTGTTTTATGTTTTTTCTGTGGGGTTCTAAGGGGGGGTTGCTGCCTAGAGTGCACTTTTGTAAGACAAATACCAAAAGGCAGACTTTTCAGCAATATGAGTGGTTATGAGAGTGACAAAGGATAAGGTACCAGGGGAAGTAACTGCGAGAATGAACTTAACTGTTTGTACCTGGAATGTTAATAGCATTAATGAGCCTGTAAAACGAGGCAAAGTATTATCCCATCTTAGGGAAATGCAGGCTGATGTGATTTTTTTACAGAAAACTCACCTGGTGAACAAAGCCCATCCGAAAATTTCAGCTAAATGGATTAATCAGGTGTGTCACTCTAATTTTCTGCCAAGGCCAGAGGGGTGGCTATTGTCATACGCAAAAATATTCCCTTCCTACATCATTCTACTATTGCAGATAAAGAAGGGAGATATGTTTTAGTCACAGGTGAGAAAATTTTTTGTTTAATCCCTGATTTTTCTACTTCAAACTTAATCATTGGAGGTGACTTTAATTTGGAGACACAGATCAGATTCTTTTTCGAAACAAACGATAAAAATGATGTATCGCCAGTTCTTTTATGGGAAACATTTAAAGCATATATAAGGGGGTGTGTCATATCCTACCACGCCTCACAAAAGAAGCTGAACAATATTAAACGAATACAATTAGAGCAAGTAATACAAAAACTAGATGCTGAAAATGCTGCACAACCATCTGTGGAGAAACATTATAAAATTTCAGTTTCAAAATATCAATTGAATAAAATTCTTTCGGAAAGGATCTCTAGGGCCTTCATGTACATTAAACAGACCTATTTCGAATTTAGGGATAAGCCTCATAAAGTACTGGCAAGACAACTATGTATGAGGGAAAATGACAGAACTATTCTTTCCATAGAATCTCAATCTGGCGCCTCTATTTTCTCTCATAAGGGACGTCAATACTATATTTGAACAATTTTATGAAAAGTTATATACTTCATAAGCCCATGCTTCACCAGAGGTCAGGGCACAGTTCTTGGAAAGGTGCAACCTCCCTACTCTCTCTCAGAAGGACAGTAATTTCCTTGACATGGAATTCACATGCGATGAAATAACCAAAACAATTAACCTAAAGCCCAGGACCAAATGGGATATGCAATGAGTTTTATAAGAAATTCAGTACCGTCTTAGCTCCGTATCTTTTAAAATTGTATAACAGGCCCTCAAACCCGGCACATTTCCTCCGCTCCTTAATGAAGCGGTAATAACTCTTATTCCCAAGAAAAGGGAAGATCTCAAATAGGCGGGGTCATATAGACCAATCTCTTTATTAAATACTGACCTCAAGATATTTGCCAAATCCTTAGCAAGAAGACTAGGCCCGAATGTAGCGAAACTGATACATCCAGATCAGACTGGGTTTATCCCAAACAGACTACATTATGAAACAGCTGTTTCATAATTTCAGACGTCTTCTAAATATCATTTACTCACCCAAGCTTTCTAAGGAGGAAGATTTGTTTATTTTGAGTGTAGATGCCGAGAAGGCTTTTGATTGTGTAGAATGGCCCTACCTATTTGCCGTGCTAGAAAAATTTGGTTTTGGAGTAGATTTGTTTCTTGGATTAAATTACTGTATTCCAACCCTAATGCCAGAATCCTCACCATCGAAAATATTTCAGATACATTTAAACTATATAGAGGCACTCAGCAGGGGTGCCCACTCAGCCCACTGTTGTTTGCGTTGGCCCTGGAACCCCTGGCTGAAACAATTAGAACATACTCAGAAATTCATGGTTACAACACTGAATTTACGTCAAATAAAATTTCACTTTATATGGATGACATTTTATTATATATAACGCAGCAGAAATCATCAATCCCTGCTCTGCTAGACACAATTGAATTGTTCAGTTCCTTCTCGGGTTATAGAGTCAACTGGAATAAAAGCGAATTTATGCCAATACGTTGCAAGGACCCAAATATCCTAGCACAGATCCCATTTAAACTGGCTTCTGAGGAGTTGACATATTTAGGAATTCAGATAACAAAGAAATATACTTTACTATTTGAGGCTAATTACACAGTTTTACTTGAAAAACTCAAGCTAAAGATAGAATTTTGGAAAACACTGCCAATTTCAATGATAGGTAGGGTAAACGCAGTCAAGATGATCTTTGAAGAAATTGGATTCTATAATTCTTTCTTTTATTTGGAACAACAAATCTCATAGAATTATAAAAGGTCACCTATGCAAACGGAAAGAAATAGGAGGACTGGCCTTACCAGATTTCACTCGCTACTACTGGGCCGCTAATATTCGTTGCATCGCTTACTGGCCGGATTGAGACAATCCTTTCTGACAGCTGGTTGTATATAGAACGTGAAGATTGTCTACCTTACTCACTTGGGGCTGTATTGATGTCTCCCATCCATCTCAAAAAATCACTTTATAATCACCACCCAGTTATACACAATACCATCCTAATTTGGCGACGGATGTCCAAACAACTCAAGCCTAGATCTCTATCATTTGCACTGCCTTTAATGGCCAAACTGGCATTCCCACCTTCTCTTACAGCTGGAGGTTTTGGCCGGTGGAGGGAAATGGGATTGTGTAGGGTGGGGGATCTTTACTTTCAGGGCACTTTTGTGTCGTTTCAGCAGCTCCAGGAGAATTATAAAATTCCAAAGACGGATTTCTTTAGGTATCTTCAGGTCCAACATTTCGTTAAAACACATCTCCACAACTTTGAAAATGCTGAGCCAGATAAGCTAGATCTTTGCTTTAGTAAGAGTATATTAGATAAGCATGCCATTTCATCTTTTTATGGTACATTGCAAGATCACGATCAAGTGAATAAAGGGCCAATTAAAAGGAGGTGGGAGGAGAAGCTGGGGTTGGAGATAACGGGAGAGGTCTGGGAGAGGGCACTGCGATTTGTAAACCAGTGTTCTCTTAATGCAAGACACCATCTAATACAGTTTAAAATTACTCACAGATTACATTATTCAAAAGGTGAAACTGAGCAAAATCTACCATGATCTGTCACCTATCTGTGATGAATGCAACTATGCAGAAGCCGACCTACTGCACAGTTTTGTATTGTGTCAAAGGTTACAGGGATTCTGGTTGGAGATTTTTTCTTTTTTTACAAAAATCTTGAAAGTGCAAATGAAGCCTGATCCTGTCATCATCTTATTTGGCGTGTCAGAAACTTCTCAAAAGCTCAATACCGCTTACTGTCTTATGGTCTTCTCTGTGCTAAGAAACTGATTCTGCAGCATTGGAGAGGGAAAGAACTCCCATCTTTCAGCCACTGGATAACGATGCTAACAGATACCCTTCACCTAGAGAAAATCAGATATGTCCTGACAGACAGATTGGAGGAATATAAGAAGATCTGGGGACCAATGATCACCTTTTTGAAAGGAAAGTAAATTATTTGTCACTCGGGCAGCTTTAAGATATATCACTACTAGGTAGCATACCTCAGAGCCGCGTGGGATTGTTTGTTTTATTATTATTATCATTGTTGTTGTTATTTGCTATAGATGCTTATGTTTTGTCTGCTTGTGGTTGTTTTTCTTTTCTTTTTCTTTTTATTAAGTTCGGTGTTTTGTCTCTATATTATTGCTCCCAAGTTTTTTTTTGTTTGTTTTTTTTGTCCGTCCTGTAACAATGTTCTTAATGTTCTCACCGTTATTTTGTCATATACACAGATGGAAAAACCCAAGGAAGCCTTGTTTTACACAATTTGTAATACCCGTTCTGGATTTGTTTTTTGCTTCCCAATAAAAATATTTAAACAAAATCCCTTAAAATCAAGACTTTAGCTTTTCCCGTTTCTTTGCTTTGATAAACATTTGAGTTGAATTTTGGGCGTAAATGTAAACTAAAGCTCAAAGTAATCAACATTACATTTACTTTAAAACCAAGTGATTCAAATTGATTAAAAAGTTCCCAAGAGCATGTGGGGGACATTTAAAGTTATCCTTATAAACGACAAATAACACACAAAATAATTGAAACCAGGAGGAAGTTTCATTCAATGCAACACGGTTATCTGAGTTTAACCAAGTATCAAGAACTATAACTGATTTGATGATATGAAGTCATGACTGAAAAATGTATTTATTTGTCAGAGATCTGACATTTAACAAACCAAATGGGAGCAGGGCTGAGAATCTGTTTCTGGTGACACTGGGAATCTACCTTAACAGGTGCCACAGAATGACTTCATAACTAAGGAGAGTTTGTCTTATGTCTGTATGTACCTCCAAAGGGGTTAAAGTTTGAGTTCAGAGCAGAAACGTGGCTGAAACGCTTCGAGCCACATTGGCAGATGTATGGTCTGGGACCTAAAAAAAAAGTTTTTCTGCACTCAAATACATATATATAGGTTTGAGTATTATTAGAGACTGTTTCGAATTAACAACACCACCATTAACCATTAACAACAGCAGTACTCACTGAGGGTTAGCGATACTTTTGGGCGCCAGGAAGCATTTGATACCAACCAGGCTGCAGCGGACGGACACGTCTCACCGTGAAGTCGCCCACGAGGAGTGTAGGAGGGCAACAACACAGCCACACAAGAGGCGGCGGAGTAGTGGTGAAGTTTTTTTTGGTTTGTACATTCAGCAGCTCTGCACACATGACACATACAGTATGCAAGCTCTCACTGATCTACCCACTCCATTGCCAGATTGTGACACTTTCCACTACTGGTTTCCAGCTCTAGCAAACAGCTATTTTCAGCAAAGTAGCTCTGATAAACCCACTGTGCATGACCTGCTCAGCACTGAATACAGTGGACTATTCAGTAGCTAAAGAGCCAGATACTTTTCTCAGGATGGTGGAGACCAAAGTTTAACTAAAAAAGAGTGACTATAAGACTTAGCTTCATCAGGTGCCAAAAATGAACGCAAATAAATGATGGTGTTGCTGCATGTCTGCTGGATGTATAAATATAGTGAACTGTTTTGCTGGGTATAACGTTATAATGTGATGTATCTACAGCTTGATGCACCACTAATAAGTAGAATAAAAATAATTTACTGCAGGTTTAGGCAACTAAAACTAATTACTTACAAGTAAGGGGAAACTCTGGTCATGTTTATAAGAAACCAGTGTTGACTGCTGAAACAGGATGGAAACAGCATCTTTTTATATTTGCTGAGCTGAACTTCCGACTCGACCTGCTCTCTGAAAGATTTTGCATCGCAGAAACACCATCACACTATGTCTGCCTTTGCTTTTGTAGCACAAAGCCCATTACTGATGGGGCCACTGGAGGTCAAACATGCATCATTTCATGCATTTGAATAGAAGGTTATATGCTGTCATTTCTCTTGGACGTTCTCAAATGAAACAGAGTTTACTTGACTAGAAGTCGTAGATGCGGAAAGGGATTTCCCTCCTTTTAGGCAGCCACTGGTGTGAACATCTGCTTGCAAAGACTTGACTTAAGTACTACTTAATACACAGTGTGCATATGTGCTATTAGTAGCTATATAGAGATGAAAAGAAAAAAAACCCAGAAGAAACACAATAATGAAAATTGGAGGTTTCCGACAATGTCCTATTGTGCTTCATTATAGGTGACAGTATAACACTGACGTATCAATATCACGGTGACAGTGAAGTCCATGACAAATAACAGCACACAGGTTTTTTCCAAACACAAATACAAGTAGCATTTCTTCCTCAAACAAAATCCAGATAGAGATACAAATATTGACTCGTGTGAACACGTCGATTGATTATGATCCAAGTGATTTAAAAAGTTCTACAAGTTTCACTTTGACCAGATAGGACATTCACTCACAGTCTGCGTTACGCTCCACAGCCTTTGTTTATCAAAGGCTCAATTCAGATCCAACAAAAGCGAGGTGCTGGTTTGCATAAAGTTTCCAGAGGTTTCACTCCATTGGTTTCCTTTCACGTTACTTCTTTTTTTCCTTCTTTTTTTTTTTTTACAGATGGAGCTTAGTCAGCAGATCGTGCACAATGCTCACCTCTCCCAGAGACAAAGAAAGCGCCTGCATTCTGTTGTAAGGCTCAGACATGAGTTAAAGCAAACATGGTTTTGTATTGATTACCTGCGACAGGAGCCTTTTCAACGGGCTCGGAGATCTATGTGTATTCACTGAAAAACATGCACGAGACGGGTATTGATTCCAAAGCATTATGCACGGCCCATTCATAATAATACATCAGTGAGAGTGGAGCTGTGAGCAGAGGAATTAGCAAGACAAATTCCTCAGACTCAGAAGAATGATGCACTGTAAAAAAAAAAAAAAAAAAATCTTCAACAAGCAGACAAAATATTCAGAGGAAACACCAAACACGGTCTTACCTTAAAACGGGGGCAATATATTATAGAACTACTAATTTATTTAAGCTCATCTCAGGGATTAATAAAACATACATTTCTCACACATGCTTTTGTATAAAGTTTGTATAATCAAAGGCAGCTAGCTAGAAAAATTCTGCTTTTTTATCTTTGGACAGGATAAATGTATTCAATCGTCCTACAATAGCACAGAAGGAATTATGTGATTGTTGGATGAAGGAGTGTGGCCTTTGGTTTAAAATGGTGGATGGACATGTGGCACATTTAACTTTCATTGTACTTTCATTCTTAGATAACCACAGTCTTTCCCTGAGATGTTTTAGCTTTAGCTTTATATCTGATTTGCTGTAACCCACATCACTAAGCTTAACTTTGCTGTAGCTGCAGGTATTTGGTCATTACGCTAGATAAGTTCACCAGAGTTAGGACAATTCAGTTCATCTTGAGGAAAACATGAAGGTGTGTACCAAATATTACAGCGATCCAGACAATAATTGTGGAGAATTGTCACCTAAAGCCAAAAATGTCAACTCCATATTGGCGGCAGCATGCCTTGCTGCATGGCTAAACAGTCAGTGAAGATACGAGGTGTTGACTATTTCAACAGTTAACCAAAACCACATTCTCTCCCTTTAGTGTTTTTTAAAGGCTGGACCCCAGGGTCAAGTCTCCTTCTTTACTCTGACCGTCCACCCGGACCACTTCCTCATGACTCCTGTGTGCTACAGGAGTGTGGCCGTCTGCACATGTTCAAAAATCTAAAATAATTTAACTTTATTTCTCATGAAAATATCACCTGTTTCTTTCACACAGAATTATTTTACCATATTAAAGAGATGCATGATTATGAATTTACACAGAACTAAATCATCTCACCTTCCTGTGCAGTGGACTCTTATTTTATCCTGACATCTCGCTCAGTTCAGAGGAGCTTTTATTGTAGGAGAAAAGCATCTGTCTGTCTGTCAGTGTTTTTGGTGAGCAGTAAGATGCTCATCTGCCAAAATGAATTAATGTGGTCCTCACTTTGCTGTCAGCTCAAATTACATTCTGAATTTCTAAATAATTAACTGTGGCAAAGCAAAAGATATGCAAAGAGGCTTGAAATGTGAACAACATAATAAAACTGTCGGTGCTGCGGATTCGCTGAGGGAAGATCTCCGAAAAGTTTGTGTTCTCAGCATTTTATAATCTGAAGGTTGTATACGGAGATTATTCCATTTATTTCTGTATTAACCAACATATTTTAGCCAAACACCTACAGCTCAGATCCATGGCTTGTTCCAAACCAGACTCCGTCAAAGTCAACACCTATATGTTTGATCCAGTTTGCTGTGCACAGCTACACAGCTGGTGTGAATAATAAAGTAAGAAGCAGCACCTACTCGAGCTGCATACCATAATCCATCTGCTCCGAGCCGACTGCTCACTGTCCCATTGTTTATATGTCTGCATGACTGTACAGCATTATTTCCCATTTGTACCATACAGAGGATATTAAAGGGCCACACACCCTTTCAAATCATATAGTTGAGCTGCCTCGAGGCCTTGAAAAAAAATCTCATTAAATCACTCTTCCAGTTTCATTTAAATAGAATATAACAGCAAAGTCAAAGTGACACAAAATGGTTTTTCTGACGGCGTAAAAATGGATTTTAAATGGTAAGATTTCAGGGGAAGAGTCTACAGATGACATGAAAAAAAAAAATCAAATCTAGTCCGATGTCTTTTGACGTTACTTAGGTCGGTGCTTTACTAACTTTCTCCTTTATTGCATCTGTTATCCAGCCACGGGGTGTGTTCATGCAAGAGTTGTTTTCCACCCATTTCATTGTTTTCAGGAACAGAAATATGTTATTAGGTGTTGTGCCTGTGGTATATAAGGTGTGCAAGAACCAAAGCAAAAAGTGGTTTGTGGAACAACCAGAGCAGTTCTCTCTCTTATTGTAAGATCTGATTAAAACAAAACTCGGAGTATTTGCCTCCTATTAGTTTTATACATCGTATCAACAGCAGGATACTGGTTTTGTTTCCTGTTGCTGTTGCTTGTCTAAAACCAAGAAATTACATGCGTTTTAGCTCCTCTGGTTCCCTCGTCCTGAAGTCTCTGGGCTTATTTGACATAAGGTCTGTGGTTAACACAAGCTCAAGACATTTTCACATTTTACTCTACAACATAAAAAAAGTCAATAAATATCCTGATTTCTTTAAACTTTTCCATCTGTTAAAAAAAGGCCGGTTATAACAAGTGTCTAAATGAGACGACAGGTTGTCGGGGACGTTAAACGTCATCACGTAGAACATGAAAACCGATCTTCTCACCTGTCCACCTTTACTGCCTCGTTGTGAGGAAAGGCTTCTGTAGAAGAGGTCAGAGCTGAATCAAACTACAAGGGGAAGTTTAGTGGTGGTCACGTTGAAGTCATGTGACCGTTGTGTAGTTAGTTTATAGCCTAGCATTAGCTTTTTCCTTCTGCTGATTGTATTTAGGCTTCAAACATCATAAAGTGCTGTTCATTAGTGAAGATGATCCTGCTGTGTGTGTGTGTGTGTGTTTGTGTGTGTGTGTGTGTGTGTGTGTGTGTTTGTGTGTGTGTGTGTGTGTGTTTTCCACATATTCCTCATATACATAGTATAGGTTTTTCTCTGTTCAGCTGCACATGAACAGAACCAATCTTGATGCCGTGCGGCCTACAGGACTGGATTGCAGAGGTCTGATTGTTGTTATACCTCACTAATGAGTTTCTCTTCATGGACTGGAGCAGCTACGCCGCCCCAGAGGAAGACATGCAATTACTACGAGCTGAAGATGGAGTATCTGTAGGACGAGCCAATATATGGAGCATATGGAGAAAAAAAAGATGTTTTACCGGCACATCCACCAGGAAATAAATCCAGCACTCATTTCAGCCACATGGTGGTTTTCTTCTGGCCCAGTATCGGCCCGGTTCCTCAGCCTGAATCTGGCTGATACACAGCATGATTGTCAGATGCTACTTCCACATCTGGACCGATTCTGGCGCGCAGAGTAAATCGGCTGTCAGTCAACAGCAGAGGATAAGAGCCACACTCAGATTTTTAAGAATACGGGCCACACTTGGGCCGAGCACCCAGGCATGTGTTGGGCCAGAAGTTTCATTTTGTTCTCTGGGAAGTGTTTTCTGTTGACATGCCAGAAGACACCTATGGGTGGGTTTACAGAGAAAACAATATGCACATATGTTTTGATTTGTCGTACACCACCAGTGTGATTTGGAGCTTAAATATGAGGGGTACTGTGATTGGACCCAATCTTTCATCAGACTTCAAGAGCTCTGGTAGATTTGACTTTTGTTTGTTTCACTGTGAAGCAGGCGGCTGAAGGCAGCCCAGGGGTGCTGAAGGGTTTTTTTTTTCTCACCATCTTTATTAAAGACAAGACAGACAAAACTGCAGGGAGCAGCAGAAAAAAAACTCAAAATTACTAATGAAAATATACAAATCTAAAACATAAACAGCTCAGGAAATTAAAGTCAAGTCAAATCAGTGAATGAAATATAAGTGAGCAACTTAATTAAACATAAAAATCATCATCTTCCACAATTTTTGAGAGATGGGAGGAAACTGAAGACATTTTTTTCTCTCTTCTTTTTCTCTTTTTTGTGGTCCAGCAGGTCATGTGACCCATCACCTCGGCTCTCCAGAGACTGATTCATTCAATAAACTACGCCACAGCCTCGCATGTGCTGAGGTCTGGGTTCTGTTTGTGTTTTATTTGGTTTTGGACAGTGGAGGCTTTAGCGAGGTTGGATGTAGCTATTCCTCATAGAATAAGAATATAGAATATAAACTGTTGGTTTAGTTCTGATCATTAGAGTTGCTGACAATAATGAATAAAATGTAAGGCTTATATTTTAAAGGTCCATATTGTACACTTCAAGTGTTGATCCATAAGAAGATATATTTGTGGTTTTAAGAACCAAAAAGCATCTCAATGTAGTTTTACATCTCCTCTCTCAGGCTTCTCTCTGCAGCTCTAGTAACAACAAGTCAGTGAGCCAATCAGAAGAGAGGAGGCTCTGAGCCTTTCTTCTGATTGGCTGACTGTTTTCTGAGTGATCCAATAAAAATATAGCAGATTTCAGGTAAAACGCTCAGAGAAACCAAATCCTGTAAAGGTTTGGATGGTGGGTCCAGGTGGGCGGGGCTTGGTGACTGCTTTGTTGTTACATCACAAAGTTCCAGAAGTCCTGACGGCTGGTTTTAAGGCTCAGTTTCTGAATACAGGCTGTGTGCATTTCTCTGTGGACTGAGGCTTTGATACTTTCACAGTGTTAATATAACCTTTATACAACATTAGACCCTTAAATATGCATTATTATTATTATTATTATTTATCTTTTTTGGCTTCTCACTGGCAACATAATAAGCTGTGACAATATTGACATGTTATCCCCTTGTAACGTTTTCAGGGTGACTGACCCGTGCTTGTGTCCACCAGATGAATATTCTCCGTCCCAGCTCCATGTCACTTTTGCTGCTTTCTGCTGTCTGGTGCTGAGCAGGTTGTTTACAACGGGTTAATCAGAGCCTTTTTTTTTTTTTTACTGAAAGCAGCTGCAGCGAACCAGAACAGTTGCGTTGTAAAACCAAAAATTTAAACTGAAAGATGCTAATAAAAAAAGCTCAGCAGAGATGTGATGAATGGCAGAGTTGAAAGCACCACTACCTGCATGTGTTCATTGATCTGCTGTTAATACAGAACTATTGTTAGTGCAGCTTCATGATGTTGCATTGTGACCATGTACTCAGAAAGAACGTGACCAAAGTGAGTTGAAAGAAATGACTTCTCCTGACAGAGAGAGATGTAAATGTCACTGATGAAGTGATAATTCAAGTACAATATTAGCACCAAAACATCTGATATCAATCAGAAATCCACCACGCACATTTACAAAGAGAATCCGTGAAATTCTGCAAAAACCCAGCAGAACACCCACGAGCTTCAGCGGACTCCCGAACACCCCAGCGCTGTATTGTTGACACCTGTGTCTCTGTCTACTTTCAGTTTTATTCACTTTCTAAGCAGTGGGGTAGATTCTGTCATGTTGCTCAGGAGGACTTCCCAGAGGGAAACAGATGTTCTTTCATCAAGCTCTCCAGCAGAGTAGAGCAAAGGAAAGGAATTGGAAAGCAGAGGAAGGAGGGTCGAGAGAGAGAGAGAGAGAGAAGGAGAGAGAAAAATATAAAAGAATGCAACACAGGAAGAAGGAAAGGAAGCAGACGTGGAGGAGAATTAGATGGATGTGGAGGAGAAAAGGGTGGCTCTCTAGGGCTCCACGCCAGACACTCCCATAATGGTTTTCCTGCGATCTGTATATATTAGCAAATGCTAATGACCGAAGCCACGGCTTGGCATCACATTTGAAATGCTCTCTGCTTGTCTATTACTCTCTGTCTTTTTTCCCTCCCGGAGAGAGTTTTATTATTTCTAAGCCTTCCCTCTAACAAACACTATAGCGCCTGGTGGAGAACTTTCATTCAAAGTGGGCAACTCTGAGTGTTTTCCTGTTTAATTATTTACAGCCATTTGCTTTCTTATTTGAATTGCAGATCTCGCTCGCTCAGTGTAGCACGTGTTTTGGTCTCCGCTACAGACTCATAATCTCTCCTTCCCCCCATCTGCTCATTTCGCCTTTCCCCTCGTAGCAGACACAACAGGTGCCGTGTAAAAAAGGAAGGAGAAAAAATAAAAAACACAGCTTAATGAGGAGATCAGTAAATCATATGTTTACAGAAAAGCCCCTCGTGACGGAGCTTTTCAGAGAGGCTCGCTTTGCTCCTCTCTGAAGCCAAGCGAGCAGCCTGCCTGGGCAACATGTGTCATATTAATTCTGTCCATGAGGGTTCATGGACTGCCGCTGCTGCTGCAGAGGAGGAGCCACAGACGCACACGTCAGGACACACATCATTCATCTCTGCCTGGCGCGGCGCCCCGGCCCACTCTCAGCATCACACAGGGCTGGAATACATACAGTGCCAGTTCAAAAGCCCCTTCACTGTTTTCACATTTTCTTATGATACAGCTGAAATCATTTAAATGCATTTTGTTCCTTCATCAGTATACACTCAATACCCATAATGTCGAAGCAAAACTGAATTTTAGAGATGTTTGCACACTTATTCAAAAGGAGAAGCTGGAGTATTCAGACCCTTTACTCAGGACTTGTTGAAGCAGCTGTGGCAGCGATCACAGCCTCTCGGGTTTGATGCGAGAAGCTTTGAGCTCCTGGATTTGGGGATTTTCTGTCGTTCTCTGCAGATCCTGTCAGGCTCTGTCAGGTTGGACCGGACCGTCCGTGGACAGTCATGTCTTGACTGTGAGTTTAGGGTCATTGTCCTGTTGGAAGGTAAAACTGAGGTCCTGAGCTCTGGATCAGGTTTCATTAAGGATCTCTCTGTACTTTGCTCTGTTCAGTCCAGTCTCCCTGTCCCTGCCACAGCCTGACGCTGCCTCCGCCATGCTTCACTGTTGGGGTGGTGTTGTTCAGGTGATGAGCGGTTTCTAGTTTCCAGATACAAGAGATGCTGCAGTGAATCATTGTACATTTTTGTGGCCATGTGATCAGTGTTTCATTTTGTTAAGCGTCATCTAAAGGGTTATGTGAACTATACTTAACTTTGATTTGACTTCATATGAAAGAGGGCAAAGGGAGGATGTGACGGACGCAGCTGGATCACTCTGACATACTGTATATTTTGCTCCTCGCAGCAGCAACTGCAGCTGAAATGATGTGATCAATATAACACTCGCTACTGATCGATTATGGGTGACAACAAAAACAACAACAAGAAAAAAAAACCACACCTGTTCCTCCTGAGTGAAGTTCTGGGCCAGAGGGAAGAAAACCCACCGACATTTATGACCATTCTCAAAACTAAAAGTCCTGCAGTTTGTCATGTAGCTTATTTCATGTGTCTTAATTAACAATCTAATATCAATTAATCATTTAATCATCAACAAGTTTTAATGTGTTCTTAGCTGCCTTTAATGAACACACAGGCTCAACATCACGACTCAACAAAGAGGAGAGGCCGTGCAAGTTGGGTCGGTTATTATTTTTATGTGTTGCCCCTGTCTCTTGTTACCCTCCCTAGCAATGAGCCCTAATATGGGGCTAAATGGGGCTATTTTTCATTTCATTTTTTTCCGTAGACTTTTTATCATTATTATTTATTTATTATTGTATTATTGTAAATCTAATGGTGTAAATCGTTTTAGGATCATATGTGAGGACAGGTGTTTCTCCCTTTAGTAAGTAAGGGTTATAGCAGTAAATGTTAACACTCATTTGGCAGAAAATTGAATAAGCACATCTATACTTTGTGTTGCAGCACAAGATTTGAAATGTACTTAACGGCCTATCCACACACAAACTATTGACCTGCTTCATTAATGGTTGAATGGAGGTGCTGTTGTTGCCTTAGAAAATAATTTTATCAGCCTCCTACCTGTGTTTGAGATCAGTGCAAATCAGTGATTATTATTGTTACAAGGTCATGTTTATTGGGATTTACCTGAGCTTTGTATTCACATTATTATCTGCAGGAAATGTATGAAAACGTACGTAAAGCTTTTCTATGCAAACTGAAAAGGTGAAACTTCAGGGTGTCTAGTGTTGCTGTTGGAGGGCCAGATTTGGCCCAAGGGGCCGCCATTCACTTCCCACTGATTTGTTTTTCTTTGGAACATAGAAATCAGCCAGAACAGCTGGAAGTCCATATTTATATGGAATATTGTGTTTGTCACGTTTACACCTGTGAATTTCAACGGCATTCATTCATTCATACACGATGAAGACAGTGTAGACCCTATTAAACCGCAGCAGTATCATTCTCTAACCACTCGTGTGATGATTTTGTAGAAATGACATCATGTTCCTCAGATCTCACTACAATAATCTCATCACTGATACAAATGTGGCCACAACTATGAAAACTGATTACCAAGTTGTAATGAGTGAAATGATCTTTTATTGAAGTGGTGGATGCTTTTTTCTGGAAAAGAAAGAAAACTTGACTGTGTCACCGTGTGTTCATATCAACTGCTGCTTTACGAGCAGAGCGGCGGAGCAGCTCTATATTATCGGCTGTGCTTTAAGGATAAATAAGCGTATTGTGATTGTGTAAGAGCGTGAGTGGATTATTACATGGGCTTCTCAGAGCGTTTGCTTGAAAACAGAAGGACCTCTATTAATTTCAGAGCATGTTTTACTGTCGTGTCTAAAAATGCCCCGTCAGAAGCTTTATGACCCTAACAAAAAATCATTTTCACCAAACATCCATCTGCAGCTTCAGTTTAACAGAACTGGTATTCATCTCTGTCCTGCCGGCGCCCTTTCTGTATTACTTCAGTGTTGAAGTACTGTATGTAATTTAAACAAACCCAGAGTACATGTGCTGCTCGCCGTCTCACTTCAGGGACTTATTCCCGAAACACTGCATGCTTGTTTGTCGAAACTATCTCATCTAACACCTCACACTGCTCTTTCAATTTCTGCACTGCGCTCAGTATCTTTCATATGTTGCAGAAGCAGGCAGCTCACTTCAAGAAACGTGCCCATCCCTCCTCCAGCCTCCTTCCTTATTTGTGGGGATAACAGAGAACTTTTAAAAGATTTTTTAATGTGTTCGCATGATATTACATGAAGAAAAGAACAAATGAATTGTTCTTTTTTCCAGGTTTGACTCATTTCCTATTGCTCATCATAATTATAGGGACCTATCATGCTCATTTCCAGCTCCTTATTATCATTCTGGGACTCCACTTGAGTAGTGTTGCATGATTCACAGAAAAAAAAGTCCTTATTTATCTTAAACTGCCTGTTATGGAGCTTCTCAGTTGAGCCTGTGGCAGAAACAGACAACATTAGCTTCCTTAAAATCCCACTTTCCTCTGATTGGCCAACATCCAGACGCCAGTCGAGAAGCAGCACACCCAGTGCTCATGTGCACCGCCTCATGCCCTTACTGATGTGGAGGTTCTGAAGGGAAACTGTCAAAATGAGTAACTAGTAACTAAAACTAAGTAACAGATCATGATTGATTGAAATCTGTGTGTGTTCGAGCCTGAATCTGATCCAGAATCTGAGAGTGGAGCACCGACATCCACGGCAACAAAGATCGCAGCAGGAAGTCTCTGTTCAGTAAATATTACGCCCACTACCTGCTTACTGTGTGACATAACGGTGGATTTATTCTTTCAATCACAATCTATTTACTTTTATTATTATTATTATTATTCCGCACCAGCGACAGCCAGAGCCCGAGGCATATTGTTTTCAGGTTATCCGTCTGTCCGTCTCTTACTCGTGGACACGACATCTCAGAAACACCTCGATGGAACTTCTTCAAATTTGGCACAAACATTCACATGGACCCAAGGAAGAACTGATTAGATTTTGACGGTCAAAGGTCAAAAATCAAGGTCAGTGTGACGTCACAAACACAGCAATTATGACAAACTTTAACACTAATGTTTAATATTTTCCTTGACTCTGGATAAACAGGGATGTAACCTGAAAGTAGTGAGTGGTGGAGGGATACGACCACGAGGAGGTGATTCTATTTTTCTATATGTGCCCCTGTTTGAACGTGTGGGAAATGAGCTAAGCTGCAGACTGAAGTGGGAAACCTCTGCTGTCAGGAAATAGAAAAGCTAACATTGCAAGTGAAATGTTATTCAGCTGTTGCCAAACGATTGTGTAGTAAAGCTGCACTGCTGGCTATCGGTATGCTGGAGGACATTAAATGCCTATAGTGTAGACAGTTTTGGGGGGAAAAAAGCTGAGCTTGGAGCAGATGACCATATAAAGAAATCTGCACCAAGCTGCAGCCTGACTGCTGCCTGAGCTTCTGTCTCACAGGGACTTTTACATGTGTTTATCTCAGTATTTGAAAATGTTGGTCATATTTAATATGGATATTCGATAATGTAACATTATATATATATATATATATATACAGTATATGACCCCCTGTAAAAGCAGAGCAATATTTATACATTTGAACTGGGTATCTGTGGTGCTGTATTAAGTGGCTGCTAATGCAGACAGAACATTTCTTACTGCTGCAGCTTCACATTAAAAGCATTTAACTGGTGAAACACAAGTTGACTTTTATTATGAAGTATTCACAGGAAATGCAAAGTGTTTGTTGGTGTTCTAAGCACCTAATACCATTGTTCATCAAACATGTGTCTACAGAACAAAACCATTCCAGTGAGGTGAAGCTGTGTTGAAGCCCTCGTGTGTGATAGCAGTTTGTATCTGGTGCAGGAATAATAGACTCTGCCACTTTAAAACTGGTGTTAATCTTATTCTGGATATGATGTTTGTACCTGGTTCTTCATATCCCATGCATGATGTGTTCAGGTATTCAGGGTTTCTCAGTTTCTCATCATCTCAGCTGCTTTATTCCTTCCAACAAACACCTGGATCAGGTTTTATCCAAGCATCTGAAACCAGGATATGAAGTTTACATGGTCAACACATAGCTGGGATAGGCCACTTAAAAAACTCAGTGGCGTAAAGAGTATCACACATGGGCTTTGATTGCATGCAAATCTTCAGGATTATAACTTTAAGCATGTTCATTTTTTTAAATCTGTGTTTACTTTTCATTCGTAGCAAACCTGTGCTGTTATCCTTGATTCGAGGAGCGAGTTGTCACGGCCAGACAAAATTACCAAATTCTAAATGACAGGTTGTCGAGTTCGGGAGAGAATCAGATACATGTGTTGAGCTAAAGTTAAATATTGCATGCAACCCTGTGCTGTGGCGTGTTGGAGCAGACGCTTATCACCCACAGACAGGTCAGCTTGAGGCGCTATCATATCTGGGAGCACAGCCCCTGTCGTCTGCCTGCCCACCCACCTGCCTGTTTTTTCTTTTTTTTACCCTAACACCTCACATGTGAAGCGCCGAACCCATCAGGCCTGAGTCAACACGCAGCATCGGTCTTGTGTAGCCTCGGTGCATGGCTTTGATTTGGATGTGTAACACGCTGTGAGGAATAATGCATTGCTGAGAATGATCTCCATCCTCAAGGCAGACGAAGCATGAATGAATACGACCTGTGAACACCACGACCGGGCGGTCCTGAAGGATAGGGACAGATTTTTTAAGTCTATCTCAGAATATTACTCACATGTTCGTATGTACACACACACCATGTCCCTGCTGAGCTGCAGTGGAGAGCCAGTACCACCACCGAAAAGACTATAACTTGAAGATACTTTTTTATTAGCTTCAGCTAAAACAGGTTGTTTTTTTTGCCAGTGTGGACAATTATAGCAACCTCAACAACAACTCTTGAAATATACATATGGACAGGAAAATTGTTTCAGGATCGTTTTGAATGTGAACTTAACCTGTTAATGAGAAAAACTGTTTCATCTGTGTGTGGGCTGCAGAGAAAAAGAAAAGCGTCTCGCAGGCAGTGCACTGAGATAGATACAATAACTGTGCAAGTCTTGGTTTACCAGATTCAGTCCAGGTGCAATCAATCTTTAATTTCAAAGGATTAGGTTGGTGATATACTGTCTTATAATGTCTTGCTACTGTCAACATGGGATTTGTGGACAATACAAAAAGTATAGAGCATCAGAATTTGCCAGGCTTAATGTTTCAATGTTGTGATCAAATCCCCTCAAGAAATCGGAAAGAAAGATTTAATAATCATCCGTCTACACCAGCGGTTCTCAACCTTTTCCAGCTCATGGTCCACTTCAAAATCAATTTTTCACTTTTGCAAATGATTTTTTCAGCTCACTTGCAATACCTTCGCGGCCCACCAGGGGGTCGCAGCCCACAGGTTGGGAACCACTGCTCTATGCATTTTAGAGCCAATCAAGAACAAGGAAAAACATTCATTATATTATATTCCATTCATTTATTTTTAGCTTTATAGACTATTCCGTCTTTTTAAAATGATGACACAGTGAAACCTCTTGGGCACAACAATGATATATAATTAAAACATTCTTGGATAGGAAGCTTCTAAGCTCTCACCACCTCCATCACCAAATTATCTTTTGTCCTCTTCATTAAATTTCCTGTTATTACACGTGTTATAAATGCCTGAATAACCAGGCGGTTCAAGAGTTCACTGGAATAGTTAAACCTCTTGGGATTCTTGGTTCGATAATATGTTTATTGTAACACTGTGTATGGTTTGTATTGGTGTGTGTGTGTGTGTGTGTGTGTGTGTTGTCCTGTTTGTATAAGGGCTCATCTGGGGCCAGATGTTGCAAACAACCTCAGTGAATTAGCACTGAGCAAACATGAACTGCTGTGCTATGCAGCACTCGTCACAACTCAAAGTGCTAAATCTGAATAAAATTGTTCAAAGTGAAAACCTTAAATTAAAAATGTAATTATAACATATTAAAAGAAAAAGTGGAATGAAAAATATTCAGTTAAGTCTTTCCTTTTTTGCATTTGTTCTTTTCCAATTCCCATTAGTATTTTGTTTGTTATTCGTTGTTTTTGTTTTTTGTTTTTTCGAGCTGTCTCTGAACTTTATTTGTGGGCGAAATTATCCTCCAAAGCTCTTCTGGCTAAATCTCAAACATCAGCCTTAATAAGCCCAGATCTCACAGAGAAGAGCACCCCGGCGCCACTAATTGAGCTGCTGTAGAGTTAACTTATTTCCTCAAATTAAATTCTTGTGTCAGTTTGGTCACTGGTAGAAAATCTCTATGGGGGAGGGCAAATTGAGTCTGAGGAGCAGCATCCAGCAGTGTTTCCTGAACACCAGCGGGTGATGCAGCTCCTCATCCAGATAAAACCACAATCAACCAACATTCAATCATTTCCCTCCTTCATCCCTTTGGTATCCTCTGGTATAAAGCAATCACACAGCTGCCAAGGCTGTGGCAGTGCACTTACATCACCTTTCAGGATTATTGGGTATTAAAGTTCACATTTTTCAAACTGTGATCCTTTGCAGCCATTTGAAGCCACAGAGGTGAAAAATTAAGTGGTGCAGCCTCTGCCTACATAACACAGGCTATTGAAATTTCAGGAGTGCAACAGTCATCTAATTCGGCAGCGATGTTTTGAATGACTGCACTTGATGATCTGTTTCATGTTCACAAGAAACACAAAATGAATAACCAGGGTTTAAAAGGTGAGTGTGATACAGCCCCCCCCCCCCCCCCCCCCCCCCTCCTAAAAGACAAAACAGGACATTATCACCTCCAGAATCTCTCCTGATAGATTGTTTGGACAGGTCATGCACTTTCAGGGTTGTGGGTGAAACATGAGTGTGTGTGTGTGTGTGTGTGTGTGTGTGTGTGTGTGTGTGTGTGTGTGTGTGTGTGTGTGTGTTTGCCAAACGTGGACTCCACGGACTGTTTCTATTTTGAGAGTAATGGCCGCTGGATTCGGGAGGACCTGTTTCCGTCTAATCTCCTTGAGTTCTAGACAGGCAATCAGGGACAAAGAGATGTGTTATCAGAGGGCCACCTTGATGGCGTGCTCTGATACATCGTTACACGCTCGCTGCATTTCAGAGACAACCCGGCACTCAAAGACACTGCAATCACAACAACAGTCATTTGGAGAATCAGTGACTAAAACACTCATACAAAAGCAAAGTTTTATTATAGTCATTCATACATCGAAAGATGCCAAATGAATGTGAGACCGACATTTACTCACAAAAATAACTATGGATTTCACTCTCAGGTGTCAATATGAGAATATTTCCCATCAGTCATGATACCAACATCAAACGTCGTGTATACTGTCTTTAGACAGCTTTTTCACCTTTTTCACCTTTTGGCAAATGGATTTTTTTGTGACTAAATATTCTGTGATTTGTGTGTATGCGTTAAAAGTAATCAATAAATTGACAACAATAAATCCCAACTAGGTTTCTATGCAGTAGGACTGGCCAATAAGTTAATATCTTCTATCAGATATAAAAAGGTCCCATATGTTTCACTTCTCCTGTGTTTTATTTGAAGTGTTGATCCATAAGAAGATATATTTGTGAAACCATCTCAATGTAGGTTTACATCTCCTCTCTCAGGTTTCTCTCTGGAGCTCTAGTAACAACAGGTCGGTGAGCCAATCAGAAAAGAGGAGGCTCTGAGCCTCTCTTCTGATTGGCTGACTGTTTTCTGAGTGATCCAATAAAAATATAGCAGATTTCAGGTAAAAACACTCAGAGAAACCAAACCCTGCAAGGTTTGGAGGGTGGGTCCAGGTGGGCGGGGCTTGGTGACTGCTTTGTTGTTGTTATGGTTTGGTTTTTGATTTATTTTTGCATTGCTACATTGAGCCTCCATTTAACCTCTGTCTCCTCTCTCACTCAGGGCAGCGTGGAGGGGCGGGGCCAGCAGCCTCATTGCTCTCACCTGTTCCTGATTCCTTGCAATCAGCCTGGTTACTTAAGCCTCTGCCAAACATTCCCCTGTGCCACACGATTCATTCACATGCCTGCTGTTCCTTGCCACGTTCACGAGAACCTGCCTCGCCTCCGCTCAGTATTTCCAGCGTTATTTCTTGTGTGCTAGTGAGTATTTTTTCCTCCTGGACAACTTCAGTTTATTCTAGAGTTTTTGCCCCTCGTGGTTTTTTGTGTTATTGTTCTTTTGTTGTTTTTTCCCTCAGCAGCCGCTTGAGTGGTCCTTCGTTAGTTTTTCCCTGTTGGTGATTTTCAGTTTTTGTAAATAAACCTTGTTCATTTTCTGAATCTGCAATTGGGTTCTGGCTCTCCTTGATTCACACGTGACAGTTGTGACATCACAAAGTTCCAGAAGTCCTGACGGCTGGTTTTAAGGCTCAGTTTCTGAATACAGGCTGTGTGCATTTCTCTGTGGACTGAGGCTTTGATACTTTCACAGTATTAATATAGAAGCTAGAGCTGATCTATAATCACACTACACATGGACACAGACCTTTTAGACTATATGTACCTTTTAATAACTAATTTGTTTTTAGCAGTGGGGACCTAAATATCAGCATTTTACATATTATATTTAATATCTTTCATTTGATAATTTTCTCCTAATTCTAATTTTCTGTCAAGTTTGCTTCAGAAATGAAATGTTTGTCCTAAAACCATGAAAATAGACTTATCCAATCAGATTTCTTTTTTTCTTGTCTCTGGGCAGATTAAAGGTTCGCTGGTCACTCATTGGTTAGGACTTCATAACCAGGACGAAAGGCCTGAAGCCCCCACAGCTGCATGTCCTCGTTTAGAAAGTGGCAGGTGAATTAACCAATCACATTTTGATTTATTGTGGGTGGGACCAAATATTTCTTCCCCAGGCCTCGGTGTAAACAGTGTGGCTTAATGATCACTAGGCGGTTCAGTCCACATTGAAATCTCAATACCACAGTGGATAACTCCTGATGACTTTGCTGTCATTGGTTTGACATTTTTAGTTTTGAGGGAAATATCTCAGCAACTGTTCTTGACTGATCACAACTGCAGAGGAGAACTCCACTGACTTTTCCTCGTGCAGCTCTTTTCCAGCAGGGTTCCACTCCTGCTAGAGACGGTTCACAGTCAGCTCTTAGAAACAAGGACACGTTACTGTTGAGTTTGTCTTTCTCCATGCTGCGAGCACCACAAACCAAATCCCATTTATTTAATTTTATACCGAGGTTTAAAACCTGGGCAATTAAATGATCCAGATAGTGCGATACAGCCAGCGTAATGGGCCTGTAATTTTGTTAACTAACCTTTGAAGAACAAATTGACACAACAAGTCTCTGTCTTGACAGAGGATGGTTTTGTTGGAAACGATAAAATAAAAGTTGTATTTTCAAGCTACATAATACAAAAGACACTTGTCCTTAAGGACTAGAGTAAGCACTTGTCTTTTGACTCAATATTTTCATGTTGTTTCCACATTACATCCACAATTATTGGACTTGGGTAAAAGAAGAAGCAGGAATGCTCCTAACAGGAAAAGACCTAATAATCCCCAGTAAATCATGTGAAAACTAACTGAAGCTATTCCTTACCAGGCTTTTAACAGGAAGTAATAAATAACGAAATCTAATTGCATGAGTGCATATAGTCCATAAAAATTACTGACAGCCTGGTTTGGATAAAATTAAAATCTTCTGATAGCAGTTATTAATTACTACACCAAGTCTCTGTGAATGATATCCACGCAGGTGGAGACAGCATAGTGGGATTTTCTCCTCTGTTGCATCACACCTTGAATTACAACTCCTGTCTAGAGTGGCTTCAAGGGCCACTTCAGCTCGGTCCAAGGATAACACTGATGTCACCTTAATTTAACTACAGTCTTGAATGGGAAACTTTTTGCCAGAGAGAAAACTGTCGTGCTTCACTTCAAGTAAAACTCAGTTCTCACTCATGAATGCAGAGGACATTATTCCCAATCAGACACTCACCTGTCTCACCTCTCCGCCGTTCCTCTCCCCGAGGAAACTTAATAAAGGTGATCAGTCTTAACTAATGGTCCGTTTGGAAGTGATGTGAGCAGCTCTAGTAAAATGTGACGGTTTTCCTCAGGCGCATTTATAAAACCAAGAGGGATGACAGAAGTTTCAGTCTCTACTTTGAAAACACAGCTGTTGAAGATGTTGCCTGTGTTCGGTTTAAGGAATACCTGCACAAAATCTCAGTGGAAACAGCAAATAATCTGCACCCACTGGCCCCTTTATCTGCGCTATCTATTGTCATTCACTCCAACAGCTCTGCCATGAATGCAGTGGACTATATATCAACCTTTTGAGTATCAACAAAGCCTTAATAAATGATAAGCTTCATAAAAGTAATAATTCATAGCAGAGCTGTTGAATTGGATTGCATTAGATTTTACATATGTACCTAATAAAGTCGTCAGTGAGTGTATTTGCAACCGGTCATTAACGCTTCACCAACAGTGGGATAAAAGCTGTCACTCAAATTTAGAGGATAACATTAAAATGCACAGGCGTGCTCGGAGACACGGCGCCTGTACCATCATCCACACGGAGCTGAACCCCCATCACATGTCTCCTCCAGACACTGATTGCACTACTGTGTGCATACATTTGAAATGTACATTATGCAAAACAGAAATCCCCAGCCTAGTGTGTGTTCTCTTACTGAGTCTACAAATTCATCTTTCCCCACCATTTCCACTCCTTCCCGCTGTGCAGGGTGCTCGAGCTACTATTTTAAAGCTAGTATGATTTTCCGGCTAAAAATACATTGTACAGGGCTTTTGTGAAGTATGACTCACTACGGTCTGACAAAACTTCCTACTGTATGAAATGAAAGCAGGAAAATGAAATGTTAATAGCTCATTATCTTAACCACCTGGTGCAGCATGGGGGTGTGGGGGTGTATTTTAAGTAAATGTAAGTGAATATCTTTAAGGAACAACTTCCCTCAGGGTGTTTCCAGAAAGTGCTGCCACTCCTTTCAAACTACATGGAAACCCGGTTGTTCCTTAATTATTATACAAACTTTACAGCCCCTTGGTTTAATCTGTACATTAATATTATTTCACCTCGCAAGATGAATGATAGCAGGTATATTCGTCAAACATGGAAGGTGCCTTGGGTGATCTGTGGCGCAGTATCTGGATGGGTTTCAGTAAATTTCTTCCACATTCAAGGTGATGTGTTTTAAATATAGGAGCACAGGAAACAGGATTTATGTAAAGGACAACAAATGGCTACATAGCAGAATGCTAAACATGCTACAAAAGATTCTGTAGAATACTGCGACCTTCCATCATGCTTCCATGTTTTGTCAGGCATGAGATACTTTGCATTTTGATGACCTTGTTTGACAGGCAGCTCATTTATTCTCCTGATGACCAAACCCTGCGTATGTAGAAGGGTTCCATCAGTCGACTGGCCCAGGACAGGAGGAGAGCTGATGACCTGAACTGTGGCCTCTGGAGATATAGTCAGGTAGGAACTCTTGAGGATCTCTTGAACTTGACTGATATTCCCTCTGTGCGAGACTCAGGGAAGACTTGCATGTCACTTTGGTAGAAGTCACCGTAGACCAGACTCGGAAAAAAAACAGATTGGCTATATTTCCCTTCTGTCCAAGGAACACTTCAGGCTTCGATAGACAGAGCTTGATGTGGTTGGGATGAAGGAGCTACGATGGAGTAGCAAGAACGTCGGTGTAGTTTCTTTGGGGTGAAAGATGCTTCATAATACTTTGATTGACCTCGATAGTTAAATATGGATGAGTAGATATATTTACACATAAAATACCCAATAATTATCTAATGTTTGATGTACAACATATCACTGCTACAGTACGGAGTCAAAAAGCCAATTAAAATGTATCTTAGCTGAAAAGGCTTTGGTCAGGCCTTTGTAGCCGCCCTGTACGTATGGGACAGATCTAAAAACATGCAAACGTTTCGCATGTTCGCAGAACTTCTAAAGCTTGTGTAACATGAGACGCTCTTTAAAAGCCACTGACACTCAAACAATATCAAACACTTTAGGGGTTGCAGAAAGTACAGCTACTAATCCACAGCTGGTTGGAGGAGCAGGCACACTGCGAGATCTCTAACAATCAAAACAGGCACAGCAGCACACTCAGAGAGAAGCATTACAAACACAGTAGCATACAACAGTAAGATTACAGTAAATTGGCACTCCTACCTGCATCAGCAACACGATGACCAGAATGTCCTTAGTGATCTATAGTCTTATATACATCTCCTGAATTTTTAGGTTTCTGTGCATCGGTAGCTTAGTTTGTTCTAAATGTTGACCTCTCTAACAGCTGACCTCCGTCCTCCAGCAGCAGTCAACATCTCCAGACTCGCTGCTTAGATCTTGACCGGTCCCCAGGGAAACGCTACCGCTGCTCCAGATGGCCAGCAGGAAAATAATATTCTGTTTTGACCTTATATGTCCCGTTCATACGAGGGCCTCCGCTGTAATGGGTTTAACTCTAATCCATACAGGTAGAAGTGAGGCTGCCGGTAGAACTGATGCTGTATCTATATTCCAGACAAAGGCGCTGTAAATTAGTTCTCTGTCTCTCAGCTGTGCAGTGCCAGTCATGTTTAATGCAGCTCTCGCTGAGCCTTGCAGTTTTGCTCCATGGTTGTTTATGACTGTTGGTGTCAACAGCGCTGTGGTCTGACTGTTTGTTAAATAAAACATACCGCTCAGGAGGGAACTCGTTAGTGCCAGCTTTTCACAGACACACACACACACACACACACACACACACACGTGCACGCGCACACGCACACACACACACACACACACACACATAATGATGCACATACATATGCTTGTGTGATTATTTACTGAAAGTCCCACGTGTGTGTGTCAGTATGTGATTAGTACAACTCAGAGGTGCACGTGCAACTCCTAACTCACAGGCGTGCATTTACATGTGCATGCACAGACACACACACACACACTCATGCATTCACACACGTGACTCTTAAGGGTCTATAATGTTCTCTGGCTCTTAGAATAACAGAGTCTGTCAGAGGCAAAAAACAAGCACATTTAGTGGATGCACTTTGACAGATGTATGTACACACACACACACACACACACACAAACATGCCTGTGTGTTAGGAGACACGCGTGTGCACGTACATGCATCCGCATGGCTGCATTGTACTAATCACACAGGTCAAGAACACCAGGTGTGTAAAGCAAAAA
>NW_019525521.1:543322-560277 GCF_002814215.2 Seriola lalandi dorsalis | reverse complement strand
ACACACACACACACACACACACACACACACACACACACACACACACACACACACACACACTGAGCCTCTTCTGTCAGACATATTTATGAACACAGACAGTCACATTCACACCAGATTACAGACCTGGGACATGTTGATCTGACCATGAGCATGAGAGGAATTAAACTCTGCCTTGGGTCCAAGTTCCAAGTTTATCCATGCGTCACATCATGTGCCAAGACGAACACAATAATACAGTGTAAACAAGTAAAGTTAAGTCAAACAGCATTGATTTAAGATCTACATATTCACTTCTGTTTTCATCAGTCCTGCTGTCTGACTGGCCATGTATCTACAGACGGACACCACCCAAAGTGTCTTTTTAAACGTAATGTCCACAACACTGCGGTGACCCACGCTCAGCACTGTGTCTACACACATACTGTAAGACACAGACGGAGGGCCGGAGCTGCTGCTGACGTTGTGCTCATACTACATGAGCTGAGAAGATACTGTAACAACCTGCAAGAGCTTCAGGTTCAGCTCTGCTCAGCTTCTGAGAGCACACCACCACCTTGTTCTAGATGGACATGACTTCTACATCACTGAAATTGGGGCAACCTGAGTTGACAGCTCATGGATCAGGAACACAGAGAACCACATATCACACATACAACCCATTAACAAACACAGACGAGCTCTGTGAACCATGTTCTGGCATGTGAGTTTTCTCTCTGCACTTGTGACTGCACAACATGCAGCGTGCTGGGAAGGCTGACTGGAGCGTAGCCACAGAGGTGCGGTGCTCATGAGCGTAATGAATTCTGTGTTTGAGCTGCTTAGATAAGTTTGAGGTTTTTCCCCCTTTCATTTGAAAAGCTCAGTGACAACATTTGCATTCTGGCTTCTGGTCGTCTCGTCCCTGCTGATCCGCATCAAATGCAAAATATCTCCATACATCAGTCTCAGTCTTGCTGCACCCGTACCTGCTGCCATCCCATGTGTTGTTGTTGTTGTTGTTGTTGTTTACTGTACATGCCTTCCTCTTCTTCTCTTCCAGTTTGATGTCAGACTAGGACGCTTGTAGGGTTATCATACTGCTCTCATCAGTTCTGGAAGAATCACACCTCCAGTAGGACTGAACGAGTTTCATTTTCACAAAAAAAATATTAAAATGATGATGATGTGATTTTCGACCAGGCTTGTCCCAGAAAAGCATGTTTCCTTACATCTGGAGAATACAGTTTATAGGCTGGGGCGTCTCTGTTGAATCTAAATGCTTCATTTATCAGCCCCTCCAGGATTTCACAGGCCTTTTTTGGGATTGTTGCAGCTAAAATACCTGATTTCCCGGCAGCTTTTCTTAAAAGTTGCAATGAATGTTGCAATGTTTTCATTTGTTTTTTAATGTATAATTCATTAAAAATCGAAGCCAACTTGTATCAGTGCGAATAAATCCAGAGCAGTGCAGGTGGTGACCCAGTCTTCACAAGCGATTACTCTCCGATCACATCTTAATCACAGGTAAAGCTGATGACCTGAGTTTTCGTTAATTATTGCGACACGACATCGTGACTTTCTGGAGGGACTGATTTCTGGTCTGTTGTGACACATTTTGTCTTTATCAAAACTCATCTCCTCATGGTTGTCTGCCTCCTCCGCTCAGACTAGTTGTGCTCTGCTGTTTTCCCCTCCCTCTCGTGTTTGTTTGTCCCCAGTTTGCCTCTGTGTCTGCATAAGTGTGTTTGTGTGTGTGTGTGTGTGTGTGTGTGTGTGTGTGTGTGTGTGTGTGTGTGTGTGTGTGTGTGTGTGTCAGCTGGGCGTGGTTTCCTGGTTCCTGCTCCAACCCGTCTCCATACACACCTGCTTCTCGTCCAGTCATCAGCCCTCCTCCGGCTGCAGTACAAAAGACTGGTTCAACTCACCGTTCTCTGATCGTTCCTCTCTTCGTGAGGTACAAACACAGAGGCGCAGATCACCTCGTGGCGTTTGTTGCTCAGTGTTTTCTGGATTTTTGTGACTCTGTCGTCCCTCTGCTCAGGTACATACTCCTGCAACCCTGCCACACTCAGCTGCAGACTTGTCTGCCTGCTCCGCTCCGTGGATACCTGTTTGTTGACTCACCTGTCTGCTCAGTTCTTCAGATTCCTGTTGGAGTACCCATCGTCCTATTACTGCCAGCCTGTTTACAGCCTGTCGCCCCGCACTTTTACAAGAACAACAATAAAAGACTGGTTTTGTTTCAACATAACTGTGTTCTGCCTCGTGGGCCCTGATCTATGCAACAACCTTACAAATCCCCTTGATGAGTTCTCAAGCTGTTGCATTCGCAAGGCCAAATCATGTATTGTGAGGTCACCTTGACTTCTTCCTTGACTTTGACCTTTAGCCAACAAAATCTCATCAATTCATCTTTGAGTCCAAGTGAATGTTTGTGCCAAATTTGAACAAGTTCTGTTCAGGCGTTACTGAGATGTCCATTGACAGATGACCATTGGTACTTACAGTCGTGTAGAGGAAGTATCAGCTTGACTTGTACTTGATAGAAGGGTATAAAGAAACAGCATCATACCATTAATGATATCATACATAAAATCTGCTCCGAGGTCCAAGAACATTATTTATAAACTAACATGTTACATGCCCCGCCAAAAAAAACTGCCACTGTCAAAACCCTTTTAAGTGAAACATTCAACTCACTAACAAAAACTCATCTGCCAATGACAAGAGAACAAAAAGAACATAAAAAAAATCAAACTATAATAACAACTCAATTTGACTCACCTTACAAATCAGCCCACTTGCTTGATTCATTGAGTCCAATTAGCTGCAGCATTTTCACATGTAGCAGGGTGATTACGCTGCCACTCAGCCCAGTCTCAATCACAAAGTGAAGCTCATAGGAAAGACCTGGGTTAGAACAAGCAAAGACATATAAATTACAATGCTGTCAGTATGAATAAGTTAATAAAGTCACTGAAATAAAATGGGCACTGAAATGGGAATACTTATACTGCATATAAATTTATATCAACAAGTTCTTATACCTGAACTAGAGCTCCGCCTTTCACAGTTCTGCATCTCAGGTCACCTGCCTCACTTCAGCATTCCTTGTCATCCAGATCCCAGTCAATAATTTTCCATTCACCCTGTTTCTCCTGCACCTCCCTGCATTAGCCACTCCCACCTCATCAAGCCAACTCAATTCACCTGATCACACTGCTCCTGATTACCATCACCCGGTATACAAACCGCAGCCTTCCAGTCATTCTTTAACAGATTGTTCTTCGCTGTCTCCTGTGCAAGACTTTCCCGCATGTCAGAGGGACATTCCCACCTGTCTCCGAGGAACATCAGCGCTGGAACCACCTCTGCCTCTCCTGTGGCCAGGGCGGCCATCTCCTCACCAGTTGTCCATCAAAAATCAGGGCTCATCAGTGAGTGGAGGAGTTCTGATGAGCCACAACCCGACCGAACTCTCCTCCACCCGAAAATCACTGATGCACACCTGTTTCCTGCTGCCTGGTGGTGCTCACACACTTGTCTGTTTTATTGACTCTCTGGCCAATGTCAGTTTCATGGACAAGAAGCTCGTCATCCAGCTGGAACTGGGCCGAGTTCCCCTGCCTGAGCCAGTGCCAGTGCCCTGGACGGCCATCTGCTGGGGACTGTCACTCACCAGACCACCCCAGTTCATATGCTGATTTCTGGCAACCACCATGAGACGCTGCAGTTCTACATCCTTCTATTGCCCCTGCAACAATTGGTCCTGGGTATCACCTGGCTCCGTCGCCATAACCCCCACATTGATTGGTCCAGGGGGCCATCCTGGGGTGGAGCTCCTTGTGTCACCATATCTGCCTCATGCAAGCCTCCATGCCCCAGTCTTCGACAGTCTCCAGTTCTGTCCTGACCTGTCTATGGTGCCGGCTGAATACCATGATCTCCAGGAGGTGTTCAGCAGGGCCAAAGCGACATCTGTGCAACTTCTCTTCCCAAGGGGCGCCTGTTCTCCCTGTCAGCCCCGGAGAAGGAAGCCATGGAGAAGTACATCAACGGCTCCCTGGCAGCTGGTATCATCCGCCCATCTTAGTCACCTGCTGGGGCCAGTTTCTTCTTTGTTGAGAAGCAGGACAAGTCACTGAGGCCCTGTATTGACTACCGGGGCCTCAAAAATATCATAGTAAAAAACCAATACCCTCTTCCCCTCATCTTATCTGCTTTTGAACTGCTCCAAGGGGCTACCATCTTCACAAAGTTCGACCTACGTAACGCCTACCACTTGGTCCTGATTCTGGCTCGATGGGACCAAGCTGTCTTTCCTGGTGTGGACTGATCACAAAAACCTGAAGTACATTCGCACAGCTAAATGATTCAACTCCAGGCAAGCCAGATGGTCACTCTTCTTCACAAGGTTCAACTTCACCCTTTCCCATCATCCTGGTTCCTGCAATCTAAAGTCTGACGCCCTGTCCCAACGTTTCCAAGATGGAGAGGGTCCTGCTCCGGGATCCGATTTTATCCTCCCGGCTCCATGCCTAGTTGCAGCGGTTTCCTGGGAGATTGAGGAGAGAGTGGGAGCTGCCCTGGAGGACCAGCCCGGCCCCACCACCTATCCCCCTGGTCGCATGTTATTCCCCAAGCTCTGAGGAGGGACGTCCTTAAGTGGACCCCTGACTCCCTTCTCTCCTATCACCCCGGCATCCAGAGGAAGAAAGATTTCATCCAACAGCAGTTCTGGTGGGCCACGTTGGATGAAGACACTTGGGGTAACGTCAACGTCTGACTGAGGGTCCCAGTTCAAATCTGTTTTCTGCAGGGAGTTCTGAAAGGTGCTGGGGGCCAAAGTCAGCTTGTCCTCCGCCTTACATCCCCAAACCAATGGCCAGACGGAAAGGAAGAACCGGAAGATGGAGACGGCCCTGCGGTGCATGGTTTCTCAGAACCCTTCCTCCTGGTCCCATCAGCTCCTGTGGGTGGAGTACACCCACAACACAACACAAAGTCCAGCTCAGCCACTGGACTTTCACCCTTCGAATGTGCCTTTGGTTTCCCTCTACTCTTCCCTGCCCATGAGGAGGAAGTATCCTGCCCATCTGTCCAGTCCTTCATCCACCGCTGCTGTAGAACCTGGGCCTGAGCACGGGCTTCTCTGCTGCGACATCACAGTTCCCGCCTACCAGGTCAGACCGTTGACATCCAGATCAACCAGCGAGGTCCATTTCAACTTCCAGAGGGGCACCCCAGACGACCTCACCCTTCCTCCCTCCAGATTCTACAGAGCAAGAAGACTTGTCTTTGGACGAGGAGGACTCCAGTCCCGGGCATGCTATTGCTGGAGTCTTTGAGGGCCCATCATCTGACGAGCATGGTTACCTCCACCTTCCCCCCTCCTTATGACTGGATGAGGAGATGGAGGAGGATGATTCCCTCCTCCTGTTCCCCGCCTCCTGCCCTGTCAAGGCAATGGATTGGGACGGCGTCTCAGAAGAATTCTAGCCCGCCTCCAGACCCCCTCCTTCCACCCTGTTTCTGTTGTTGACTCTTTTGGGATGTCAGGAGCCATCCCTTAAGGGCGGGGGGTCTGTCACAGTTCTGCATTTCAGGTCACCTGCCTCACTTCAGCATTCCTTGTCATCCAGATCCCAGTCAGTAATTTTCCATTTACCCTGTTTCTCCTGCACCTCCTTGCATTAGCCACTTCCACCTCATCAAGCCAACTCAATTCACCTGATCACACAGCTGCTCCTGATTACCATCACCCAGTATACAAACCCCAGCCTTCCAGTCATTCTTTGCCAGATTGTTTTTCGCTGACTTCGCGACTAGCCTTTTGAACCCGACCTTGAGACTACTGAGAGCTGTGTGCTGCATCTGGGTCTAACTCCGGCCTGTTACACCGCCAAGGCAAACAATATAAATAAAATGTCCAAAAATGCCCTTTATTGATAAAATTAGCCCCAAAATGTAATGGGTTGGTTCCTGGCCCATCCCTCACCATGACACCTCAACACCATAAATGTCTGATTTTAAAATTCAAATATTATTTCCTAAGAAATTGACAAATGTTTCTCACAATGTTTAGGAAAGACATCTGCTCCTTTTTAACCAGATCACCAGCAAAATGTACTGGGTTCGTCTTTTTTGCGTAATCCTGCTGATGAACCAAACCAGGGAGATAATGACAAAATAAGGTTATTTGTCATTAACTTGTAAAATGATCCTATGAACCAGATGATTTTCTCATCTGGTGGCAGCTATCAGGAAGATGACACTTTGCCACCACCTACCAAAATAAACCAAAATCATTTTTCGGTTGTGGTAGTATTTTCAGATCAGCTACATCTGTGTTCAGAGCTGTTTTCAACCTTTAATCAAATAACCTTCATGATGTCATCAGCTCAAGAGCTATAGACAGAAAGCCTGCATTACACACTGGGGGCAAGAGTATCAAATACAGGGGCATTTACTGGGTATGAAGGGTGTAACAATGGAGGAGCATTATGGGAAGTAGGGGTGTCGTGATAAACCTGCATCAACTCTCTCTCCACCTCCCAGATATTGCAGTATCATTATTGTGATATTGTTTGGCCACAATAATTTTAGAGTGGAAATCTGGCATTTTGTTAAGTTGACTATTACTAAGGGATAGTCCCTACTTTGGGATATCTTGTCTCTGCCGCATCAATTATTAATCCATTCTTTTTTTAATAGGACTGTTGTGAGTAAGTGCAGCACTAAATCTCTGGTGTAGTTTCAGTCAAACGTCAGCGGGAGTTCACCTGACGGTTTCTTCTTACTCCACTTTTGATAAATGAGTCACAAGATAATTTGAAAAGTTGCTGTCATCAACAGTCCCAGCTGATGGAACTGCTTCACAGTTTGGCCAATCCCCCAAAATCCTCTGTGTCCCAGACTTGACGGTGGAAGGACGTTCAAATGGTTCATAATCCTGCCAGCACATGAATGCGAGATGAGGCGCGCCGGGGGGGGGGGGCGGGGTGCGCTAGTACACTGCACAACAATATAACCAGGCTGTGTTTGTGACGGGTAAAATATGCACACGCCTGCAACACATACACACACATTTCACTTTGGGGCAGTTTAGCCCTGTGGAGTTTTCGGCATCATGCTATTAGTCTTATTTACTTTTAATGTGACAGAGACAGAGAACACGGCACAGCAGCCTTTTATTACAAAGCCTTGAGAAAGTTGGGGTCATGCATCACTCTGCCTCTCTTCCTCCTCTCTCTCTCTCTATCTCCCCCATTGTTTCTCCCTCTATCCATCTATCAATTCTGCTCCTTTCAGTGCTGAGAGGATACATTGTCTCAGGTTCACACATGGCACACAGAGCTTCCTCTCTATAACCCTCCCCTCTTATCCGTCTCCATTTTCCACCATAATTCACTTAAAGGTGGCATCTCCAAGTCGACAAATGGAAGGGATTTAATTGGAAAGTGTTACGGGGGAGGTGGGGTTGTTTATTGTCTGCGGTGACGGCTGGAGGAGAGAGACACCCCTATGATGGAGTTGGCGGGACTGACTTTGCAGAACAGACCGGCTGAGAAATGCAGATGCATTGGCCTGGAGGCGAAAGGAGATGAGCTACTGTACATATGAAACGCAGCCGAGGAGGTGGCGAGGCAAACCGAGCGTGGCGAAAGCTTCTCCACCCACCACCACCTCCACTAAACTTCTACCGGACACCATAATAAATGTTATAATATTTGGACTCTTATATTATTCATCATTTTCTCTTGGCTAAATTATTTATCAACGCATTTCCAGCTAAAGTGAGAGGAAATTGATGATTCAAAG
The DNA here is from genome assembly GCF_002814215.2 of Seriola lalandi dorsalis. NCBI lineage: Eukaryota > Metazoa > Chordata > Actinopteri > Carangiformes > Carangidae > Seriola > Seriola lalandi. Next base: position 552,477 of record NW_019525521.1, on the reverse strand, counting down.
CTTTCACACAGAGCTGGAGGCTGTTAAGGAATGGATGCCCAAAGTCTACACGCTCTTTCAATATCTCAAATCTTTTTTCATTATCTCAAGGCCTGAGATGGAATTTGTGGCATTATGCTTTTACTCAAAGAAATCTGACTTTAGTTATCAGCAAAATCAAGGTAAAAGCCAAACAGTCCCGTTCCCTGGAAATGAATTACAAATGGAACAGTCAATATTATTTAAAAAGTATATACCAACATTATAAGATTAAAAGACATACAATTATCAACACTCAGATAAAACAACACAATGGCCATGTATAGACACTTGCTTTATGAAGTGAAGTAGTTTAGATCAGTTTTGACTAATGTGTCAAATGAAATCAAACCCTGCAAAGGTCTCAGGCACAATCCTATGACCCTGGTGACTGACATGACATGAACACACAGTAATAGATTGCAAATGCAGTGAAAGGAAAAAAAAATATTCAGTTTAAATGAACTCAGCCACACACAGCACACAGACTTTCAAAGTTTAAATCGAACTAGATAAAGTAAAAGAAAACCATCAGTCCCTATCATAAGTTAGTATAATATATAATCACTGCAATTAAACTCTTCCCACAGTGTGCAACTAGAACAAACAACAAAAGGTAACATTTTCTGCCTGCAGGTGAAGCTGTCCAGGTGAAGCGTTTGAAATACTGAAAGAAGTTGAAGTGGCAGTCAGAACTGAAGTGCTGAAAGTGGAGCCGAAGATTCAGTTGAAGGTGAAGTAATGAAAAGAAATGAAGTCGGTGTAAATGTGTCAGTGTCAGTTAAGGAGAGGAAGTTGTGGGAGTTAAAGGCGACATGCGCAGATAGAGAGAGAGAGAGAGAGAGAGAGAGAGAGAGAGAGAATGCTGGGGACCAAAGCAGAGCACTAGCTTGTTGGTTAGCAGTGTAGCAGTGTAGCTGTGAACAGTGTGACGTATGTGCACTTTAGACGGTCGGTAAATAAATGCCTCCCTCTGCTTCCCTGGCACAGTGCAATGCAGGATACCGCCTTGTCACTGGAGTGTCACTGCCAGTCAGTGGAAAACATCTTGAAGAGTACCATAGGAGTGAGTTTAGATATGTTTCCTCCATACTGCACATCTGATAAGTTTACTGTCAGTTCAGAGGAATAATCCGTAAAACTTGTTCAGACAGGAGGGAGAAAGGTGAAGATGTCCGGGCAGAGAGCAGAAGATGCAGGAGAGAGATTTTCAGTCAGCACAGAATCATGATACAGGACGGGCCCCGGATTTATGAGCTCTGCTGCTGCTACTGTCAGGAAAAGGTGTGAAAAAGAAAAAACCCCATTACATATAATTAAGCCGCAGGTAATAATAAGGTAAATATGTGAAGTTGATGGTTAAAGTTGGAGTGCGGCTGTTTTGAGGTTACCGCTGACCTCAGATCAGACATCTGATGAGCTTCTCTCATGGTCGTCCAACTGTGCCCTGAGGTTTCCACTGCTGTAAGAGCTCCTCGCCACACTTTTATATCCTCATCTCAACAATAACATCTTCAGGATACCTGTTCCTTGTGCCACAGTCATCTAGACAATCACCTGCATTATAACCTGACTGTTGCCCAGCAACATGTGCTTTTTTTTACCTATACTTGAGAAGATGTGTTTTTCACAATGATGGAGAGCTGTGAGATATAAAGGACCAAACAAGCAGAGAGCAAAGAAAAGGAGATGACAATATTTTATTAACACTAGTGTTTACTTAGGCTGTTCCTTTCAAATATGCTTAGGCAGCTGATTTTTTTTTTTCTAAGGGAACTATCAAATTCATAAGTGAATGCATTTAAGCATGATTAATTGACAATTATGTCAATTAGAGCGTGTAAATGAAGATTGCAGGCGATTTAAACTGCCAGTTAGAGCATGTCAGAGGCAGCACTGAGACACTGATTTTAATTTGTGCAAAATGGCAAATCTGGTCTGGGTCGAGGAATTAACACACGCTGAGTTTCGCAGGGTGTTGCACTGACATGTTTATTTCCACGGCACAAAGTGTTCAAGACGTGTACGAAGGAATCTCCACGAACTGAATCACTGTCCTCACTTAGTAACAACGAGAGAGAGAGAGAGAGAGAGAGAGAGAGAGAGAGAGAGAGAGAGAGAGAGAGAGAGAGCACTGCAAACCATAAACGGCTGTTCTTGTGCACCTCCTTCACTCCGACAGAGATCTGTTTCCTCTGCAGAGACGCGTTCTGTCTCACTACCTGGCAAATCCGCCGTTATAATAGTGATACGCCAAGGTGCAGTGGGTGTGGCTTTTAAAGGGAATGGGAGATGGCGTTCTGATTGGTTTATTCCATGTTACACCCAAAACACTCCCATGATTAACAAGTAGAAGCCGTTTGAACCATGCACCTGGCGCTGCAACCATTTTCCCACCGTTAAGATAACCTGCACTTATGTCATTAGAATAGAGCCCAATAACTTCATGTGTGTCGGGTGGATCTGACCCTCAGATAAACTCTATCTGTGTTTAGTACAGCTAAACTGCTAAAGTGCAGGAGTCTATGAGGCTTCTTCAACTTCTTCAAACATTGACTTGGATTCAAGGGCGAACTGATCAGATTTTGGTGGTCAAGGTCACAGTGGCCTCACAAGACACTTTTTAGCCATTAGCAGTGTTTATATGACTCTGGATGAACAGGGATGTAATCTGAGACTAGTCTAGTAGCGGAGGCGTACAACCACAGAGGTTGGATTTAAGCTCTGTACAAAAATTTTATTTTTTTTTTAACTATATTTTTGTTGTATTAAGCTGATTCTGAATCTAGACTTTATGCTTGTTTTACATGTCTGCTGCACCTGTAACCACATCCAATAGTGATGTCAAGGTGTATTGACACACCCAGGTGTAACTGTAAAGTTCGACATCACTGATTTTCAGAAGCGGATTTACATTTTAAATTGTTGCACTGATTTCTCACTGATTTTCATATCCAGTCTTTATTTACAAATGTTTCCACCTCAGGCTTTTGTCTGGTCTCACTGTCTCATTGAGGCTTCCAGAGGATCTTTGATTTCACCTCCGCCTCTGTGACAGAACTTTTTTCCCCGTCCTCCTGTCCTCTTGGACGTTTCATTTTAAAAAAGATTGTTTCTGACAATAAATGATTTTTTAAGGATGTCTCTTCATGGCTGTGCAGTAGCATGGACAAAGTGTGTACAGCTCTTGAAGGCTGGTGTGTTTGAGTCAGTCATGCACACATTAAATTAATACCTACTCATACAGTATTTAAGCATTTCTCTACAGAAGTGGATTTAAGAGCCTTTCTGTGTTTTCATCGGTTTAATTCAGCCTCATTTCAGGCACTTCACTTTAGTTCAGGTGATCCTGAAAGCAAATTATCTTTAGACATGCTTTAGAATGTGATTAGTTAACTACGCACAGTGTAGCCGAAGTATTTAAGCTTCGCATTTTTATTATAATGCTTTAAATGAGTCGCACTTTTTTAAACTTGATTTAATAGGTTTCCATTTCAGCCCTGGAGGTAGAGGAGGCTTTAACACTTGAACAAAGAGTTCCCCTCTCTGCTGCGCTGGACTGCATGTGGCAGAATTTGCTGATGCAGACGTCCAGACACAAAAAGAGAAGAGAAGAGAAATGTTGGAAAGATTATAAAAACATTTCCACTCTGCAACTGTAACCCTGGAGCTCTTCACTGCCCTGACTGTATTAACTGCTTTGATAAAAAAAAAGTGTGTGTGTGTATATATATAATAGACAACTTTACAGTCTGGTAGGAGAGGAAGTTTCATCAGTTTGCTTTCAGGCACAATTAAAAAGAAATCCCATTGTCAAACAGAACATTTGTACCACTGTTCTGCCTGCTGGGTATATATGTTTAATGCTTCTGTTACATCGTCTCGTTCTGCTCACGACGCTGATCAGCTGATATGGGATGATGCTGATTTTTAGCGTCACCACTGACACTGTTGACATTGATCTGGAAATACAGTAACTGTGTGTGTGTGTGTGTGTGTGTGTGCGGGTGTGTGTGTGTGTTCAGTTGTTTCAGTGTTGGTCACATGTTTGAAAAGGCACACATCCACATGTTACAACTTGGGTCTGAGAACATGAGCGAAATAAAAGTGTGAAGTCTGTTTTTTCCACTTGATGTCAGAGCGGCCAATTCACTGCCACCACTCCCCCGCCCCACTGTGGTGGAGGGACAGGCAGATGACTTTATATACAAGAACTAACCGCATTCATAGACACCAGTAGGAAATACAAGTGCAGCCTTTGTGTTTGGTTGAACTGAGCCATTAGAACAGGAAGTGGATTCAGATTTAGGATGGATTCAGGGTGTCAGAGGGTGTTAAATTAAGGATGAGGACCAGGAGGAGCAGTTTAGGGTTAGAATTAGGGTAATGGAATGAAGTATAACGTGTGTGTGTGTGTGTGTGTGTGTGTGTGTGTGTAGCTCTCATTGGTATGGTTGTATGGGGGTGCACTTGCAGAGCCTCTTGTGTGTATGTCCTTGAAAACCGCGTTTAAAAGATGCTTTTCACGTCCAAGCAAACACTCCCTTCACATACATTTAAGTCTTTGGGTGACAAGACACACACACACACACACACACACACAGTAGCTGCCTGCAGCTCCCTTAAGACTTGTTATCAATTCTGTGGGAAATATCTTCTTTCCAATAAATCCTCATAAATAGATAAACCAATCTCTATTAAAAGGTCTTGTTCGATGGCGAGAGTCCAGGTGATAACGTGTCGTCTCAAGGCGTTGTCTTACAGAGGCAGCCTGTTTTACGATCAGAGGTCGTTCACATTGTCCATGTGCGGTTTCCAGATCAGAGAACGGTGCTGCGCATGTTAAGCAGCAGGCTGTTTGCTTCCACAGATTACGGTGTTTACGAGCAGGACTGGGCACCAGCGACGCTTCCAAACTGGGATTCAAGGACAACTGCCTGTGGATATGATTTGTTTAGCACCCCTGCTGTGACTGGAAGAAGCGCCACCGCTGAAATATGAGCCAGAGTGTCGAATCATGCTGGTGTAGTTTGTTTTTTTTGGTGTGTGTGTGTTTTTTTTGTTTAACATTCAAACTTAAACTTGACAATCTGCAAAAAGCTGAATTCACACATTCCTTTAAATGTATTCAATTCCAAGGGCACAGACAGTGTCCTCCAACTTTTGTGACAGGATTAAACTGGACCCCGTGAAGAAAGGTAAAACTTTTCATGCATGAATCCACTGATCCAGAATGAGGCTTTTATTGTGAAACACAGAGGAAGGACACAACAACATGAATACATGTACAACAGAACCCTCTCCTGGGCGCTAGCCGCACTAATATAGACTTTGTTTTTGGAGCTTTTTGGTTCAGATACGTCAGAATTAACAAACACTATATGTTAATGACATCTGAATAATAAATGTGGTGGATTGTGAAGCCATAATGGAGATATGTGCTGTGTGAGAGCCTCCTGATTTTATAGAACAATGATTAAAGATTTTTTATCTGCACCTGGAACCAGATCTGCATCAAATACACAACGACCAGATACATGTGACATTATTTTCATTCATAGTTCATGAGCAAGTGGCATTTTTTTCACAAAATAATCCTAATGACAACTAATCACTTCTTGGCTCTTAATTTTTTCTAATGGTCGGAAACACGACAGTAAGAACTATAAATACGGGTCCTTCTCCATGAATCCGACCACTACAGTGCTGGTTTGAACCCGTTTGGTTTGTGTTTCATTTCTTTTGTATTAAAAAAGAAAAAAAGACATTCATCACTAATTGAATCAATGGCACTGTGTGAAATAAACAATACAACAACGTACCTGAGGTTTTCTCTGTTTCCTGTCTCTTTACCCAGGTCTCTCAGTGTGTTGAGTATTTTGAGTATTTCTCGGGGGGTTGAACACAGACTGTAAATAAAAGTATGTAGCCTCTGTGACGTCACCCACAGGTTTCAGAAGAGCGGTTTTGAAGCTCAGAGTGAGCTGCTCCACCGTCACCATCTTGGCAGTGTCTTACTCCGCCCCTAACTCCAAGCTCATCTAAAAATGTAAAAAGAGGCGGGGCATGTGGAGCTGAGACTTCGGTGCATGCCATCTTCTGGCAAGAGTAAGCTCTCCCACCTGCCACTCAAAACGGCCACGCCCTCAGTTATGGATAACTTTAAGCCTTAATAATAACTTTTAAAAAACGGGTGAGTTATATAAAAATTCACCCCCATACAGTTTTCATGAAGAAGACAGTTTTTGTACCAGGCTGTAAACATTCTGCTGTAAAGTTGGACATTTTAACATGGGAGTCTATGGGGACTGACTCACTGTTGGAGCCAGACTCTAGTGGTCGTTAGAGGAACTGCAGCTTTTGGCACTTAATTTTTCAGCACTGGACATGGATGCTTGGCGTTGCGCATCTTTCAGGCTAAACGAGTGCAGGTCACACTAACATGATAACATGATGTTTTGGGTGGGAGTCCAACAATATGCATCATTATTCTCCCTAAAATATTAAGCTGCAGGCTACAACTTGAAATCATGAACCTTCCCAAATTCAGAAATGAAAAGCAAAGGACATAAATTCAGATTCCTCAGTGGCAGCTACATCCCTGCCTGAAACACATAATGGAATCTAATGCAGCTGCAAAGACAGTACTGACATTTTAAGTGAATATTGACTTTGTATTTCAAGCGTGACACTGGAAGCCTTTCCTGTGGCCAGCACCCAAAACCACACTCAAAGCACTGGCTTCAGTTTTTGGCGACTTGGTCGTGACCTATCTAATCACATGCTTGCCTTTCCTGTAAAAGCAGCGTGCTCTGTGTCACCATCCTGCAGAGGTTTTGTAAAGTTGAGCTGTCCTGAGTTGTTCCACAAAAAGCCTCTCCTGTGGGTAAACTCATGTCCTCGTGTGGCAGGAGCAGAGTCGCCACAAGCAGCTACACAAAACCTTAAATTAACTCAGTGTGGTGGTGGTGGGGTAACACTTTTGATTACCTTTTTGTTTGGCCCAAGAGAACTGTTGGTCAGTGCACAAAACAAATGGGGAAAAAAGGAAGATAATAGAAAGTGGACCCTGTTTAAACTTGTCTTTCATTATCTGGCATTATGTCACCGCTGATTTTATCTTTTGTTTAGTTTTAAATATGTTTCAAGGCGCTGTGGTGAGCTGGCGACTTATTCAGTGTACCCTGCATCCGGCCCAGTGCATGCTGGGACAGGACTCTCAGCAGGATGGGCAGCTATATGAAATAGATGGATGATGGAGGCCTCAAAGGCAGAGTATGAAACCAAATAAGAAGATATTTTTTGGCAGCGTGCATCATTCCTCTCTGCACAGGAGTCAGAATATGCTGCAGAAAACACTCCTCTCTCTCTCAGAGGGAATCAGGCGCCGCAACAGCAGCCACCACAATCATAAAGCTCCTGCCAGCGCTGCTTCCTCCTCAATAAAACACACCCGCTGCAGGGACCTGTAAATAAATAAATGGAAATAAGTGGGGCTACTCTCTCAATAAGTGCTATTGTTACACAAGGATTATGCACAACATGGACCTCATCACATGTCATTACTCCTTCCCGAAATATCTTGGAAAAATTCATGTGTAACACGTAGAATTCTTTAAATTAACTGAGACTACACCCACAACAATACATTTTCATTTTAAAACAGCTAATTGATTATCTTAGTCATTTAGCTTCTCCTGTTAGCCTTTCTGTGACACTCTGGGCCTTCAGTGCTGGTAAAACCCACAGGTTAGCTCTCCAACCAATCAGAAAGCTTGTTACATCCCGTGGCCTATTGGGATTGTTTAGCCTGGTTTTACCGGCACAAACTGACGTCCATAAACGTGGAGCTGGTTTTAAATGTGAGATCAAGGTGACAAAGATCAGTGTAGATCTACTGAATATAAACATGTTGGTGTTGGATGAAAAAATATTGTTTGCTTTCTCTCTTTTCCGTTAACAAGTCATTTCCTTTAGTTTACTTTCTTTTAATCTTTGATCTGTTACTGTGTGTAGTTTTTATGTAAATGTGAATACAGGTAAATACAGATAATATGTTAATAAACCATTTTGTTGACAGCATTAAAATGTCCTCTTTGTATTGGAGGGTAGCTTGTTGTGTCCCGACCAATGTTGAGAGCAAACCTTCAGGTTTCTCCTCGTGAGGCGACGTGGACTGAGAAGTTCTAAGTAACTCTGTCAACCATTCAATCACAATACTGTTTAATTCCCAGAGTCAATATAACTTTATCAATAATAACTCACTCCATGCAGTGAATGTGTAACCATGGTACTGATAGGACTTTTAGAATGTAAATATAATGTAAAGAAATTATATATATAATTTGTAGTTACTGGGTTGAATCGTTCTCTCGAAGTGTCGTCACACAACAATAACACCATCTACTTTATTCACACTCAGAGCTGTGTATCTATGGGATGTCATCTAAATCAATATTAAATAAATGAATGAATAAATACAGCTATGAAATAAACAATGAAATAAATAAATTAGTAAATGACTAAATAAATAGCTTTTTATTCAATAATGACATTTTTATTTATTCATTTCCATCCGTTGTATATTCAAATGAGGGGGCGTGGTTATCTCCCAGATTCAGACCAAAGCAACAGCACCAGAACAGCACTGAGTCCCACTGAAAGAGCTCAGTGAAAGTTTCTGTGACACTGTCAACATGGCGCCAGTTGAAATGATGCTACTGCAATGCGAGGAGAAGAGCGTAACACTACAACATTAATCCTCTTACTCCCACTGAGCAACTGCTTGTTTATGATATTCATCTTTTTTTTTTTTTTGGATTCATGTTTTGGTTTGGAGAAAAAAAATAAAGAAAATAAAGCGTGACCCAAGTCAGAAAGCCGAGTAGTTCTTCATCCTGCACCCATCGTCAGCCATATAGTACCTCACACCAGTTATTACCCCCTGAGACTCAAACACCAGCTCAGTATTAATGATCTGTTTCCTTCTGGTTGTGGCTCATTAGTCTGGATGCGCCCCGTCACGGAGTAAACCGTCGTCTGATGTGTCCTCCCCTACAGCATGCCGCTCTGCAAAATGACAACTGGTCCAGTCTGACTGCTGTCCTCGTCTTATCTGCCGCTGCTGTCATCACAGG
>NW_019525521.1:501038-543302 GCF_002814215.2 Seriola lalandi dorsalis | reverse complement strand
GGGGGGTGGGGTATGTCTATAGAGCCTGGGACAAACTCCCTGGTGAGTCAGTCCGACAAAGCAGGCTCCAAAAAGTTGGACAGTAACTTAATTAGTGACTTATTAAATTATAGTCCAAGGCAATTGATATTCTGCCCTGCAGCTAATGCAATCATATTTTGCATTTAATTTTTTTTCCTCCACCAGCTTGACTTTTGCTTGGTTCAATTATTCTCACAGAGCAACCATCTCTGCCTGTCTTTGGTGGTAATGAAGCTCCACTAGGTTTTCTTGTAGTGCCGCTTTATTCCCTTGTTTCATGTCTTGTCCAATTATTTGCCGTCATTCTGCTCACCAAAACTTTCCGAAAAAACTTATTCAGATCGTTCATTATGTCTGACTCGTTCACATGACAAGCTTTTTATAAATAATTTGCCTCATTCAGGTGCGCACACACACACACACACACACACACACACACACACTCACACACACAGATATACAGGGTAGACAGGACCTTGTCTGGTAAGCAAAGTATAATCAACACACGACGACGACATGAGCGAATCGAAGCTGAGGCTGTTTGACTCTTAACACCTGATTTATATTTTACATCCAAATTCACCAACACTTCCTCCTAGAAAGTTTAGTTTTGGCAAATACAGTAAAGGAAGGTGCAGGAAATGTTGTGGCTTCAAGGATCAATTGTCATGAATTTTGAAACAGACCGTCCAATTGTTGTTGAGATATTTCAGTTAATTTGACAAATATCAACTCAACACTGTGGCACCTTGTTGAAAAGGTGTAAATGCAAAATGTTTCTCCAAGCTTCACTCTTCCCATCTGTAACTCTGTCAGTTCAGTCTAGTCAAGCACAGTAACGCTAGCTCGCTCTGACGCAAACAGCTGGTCTGCGGCGTAATACAGCGCACGCCGTAGGTTGTGCGTAGTAACACAGCAGTTCAAGAGTTCACAAACTGCAGGACAGATGACAAGACAAAGTGGTGAAAATCTAAGTAACACATCAACTGATATTAGCTTTTTTTCTGTGGACAAGTGTCTGACACACGTGTTTCCTGCTGACCCCGTCCACAGCAGCTAATACACTGATTATAGATAAGTAGCCTGCGTCACACAACCCCACATCAAATAACCTGAACTATCACTTTAATATAGAAATAGACCTGCTTTATAATCAAAAAAGACATGGAAATCTCACTTTACACAATATGGGGGACACTTACGTCTCATCTGGATTTCATCTGGGTTGGAGACATTTGAAACGATAAGTGGTAATAAGCTTTAAGCAGCTTTAATGTTGGTGTGTGATTTTGAGCTTTAGTCTTTGTCTTTTTGTCCAGTTGTAGTCCACAGAAACTGTATTTTAATTTTTATCAGTGAAATTTCAGATTTTTCTCCTGGATTTTACATTTTCCTCTTTGAAGCATTTCCCTTCTCTGCTGTTTACAGTTACCATGGTTACCAGTGTTGCTCTCATCTAAAAAAAAGGTTACTCTTTTAGTTTTTGTCTAATTTTTGTCATAGGAAAAAAACTTCATCAACAACTATCTTAACTATCTCAAATTAACACTAATGGTGTTTCTGAAAAGCTAGCTGACTTCAAGGGAGTGAAAACTGCGCAGAAATATCTAAGGCGTATAAACAGAGAGGATTTCTATCCAGCCATGTCCACTGTGTCCTCACACATGTCAAATACAGTTTCTTCATCCCTCTTTGAACATCTCCAAATAAACACGACCATCTCCAAACGAAGATTTTCACCAAAATTTTAATGGCTGGCCTCAAGTGGAGTTCTTCTTCAATCATTGACCTTCAGTTACGTAAGCTCCCTATCTGTCTAAATCACTGAGCACAGCAGCAATGAGGAGAGTTTAACAAGATTCCATAAATTAGTCTGCAGAGGCAATAACTCCTGCCTGAAGAGGCACAACTCAGTCAGCCTCAATCTGGCAGCTCTGCTGCTCCAACTGTCCCAGTTTCTCTGCTTCACGTGTGACAGACCTGATGCTTCTGACTCTGACTGTGAAACAAATGAAATACTGTTTGAATAAAACTGTGCTGACAGTGGACAGAAAGTCTGGTAGCCAACTGAACACTGCAGGTGGATTGTCAGGTGTTTAAAGTTCAGGTTGTGGTCCAGATATGTTTCTATGATTGAAAATGTCACCACAGTGTCATTTCACACTCAGATAGGCAGTGGAGATCCTAGACTCTGGAGGGCCCAGGCAAAGAGGCCCATCAACACCCCACCCAACCCCACCCTGGCAGATGCTACCATTTACAGGTGTTCCCTGAATGCCTCATATGCAAGCAATGGGTAGATGCTGGTCACAGCACTCATCGTCAGACGTCCCACTTCTTTCAGAGCATACGCCTCCTAAAAAGTAAACAAATGTAGTTGTGAACATGAATTCCCCTCAGCTGTAGAACTTAAGCACCTTTCCTCTCGTTGTTTTGGTCCATGTGATGTGGACTTTTTAAAATGAGTTTGAGGTCCAATCTGTGTCTGTTATTAACACGTGACCTGTATCTGGAAACACTATCTGAATAATAACATCTGATCCACAGACCTACTTATTATTGAGAGTGCATTTTTATCAGATCACACTATGAAAGAGTTACATGACCTTGTAACGTCTTCTTCTTTAAAATATGTTGTTTCTTCCCTACTCCCACAATCAAAGAAAGATCAAACAGGTTATGGAAAATATGCAACATACATTCGACCAAGATGAAATGAAAAATATTCAGCTGCATGAAAAAAGCGAAGCCTCAGTTAAAGGACATAAATCTGAGGGTGACTAAATGAAAACATTTCAGGTTCGGGAGAAGTTCTGAAGAGGACCATTAAATGTGATGTTGTCTTGTTCTCTTATTGGATTTACCTTGAGGGATGGAAGGAAAATACACAAAGAAAAGAAATGCACACTCATATCGAATAAAAAGTGCAATAGCAATTTGACTTTTTTCAGTACGAGGTTTGAGATCTACTCGTGGTAAAAGAAACAGACAAAGTGAGTGAAATATGAAAAGAGGAAGGATAACAACCACATAACAGGAGTCTGTTGCTGAGCAGCAGCTTTATTAATGTAAAAAGTTGTTAAACTCAGTCTCTCCACAACACAACTGTTTGAGGCAAAACTGTTCAGCAGCGAACTCACAGCAACACTGAGAGCGATGGTCATTTTCAATTCAAAGGTTCAGTCTTTGCTAACTAGACCATTGCTAACGGTTACACAGCTAGCTGGCGACGGTGGGCGATCATATCGGTGATCGACCATCATCAGAACAATCATCGATGGATCATGACGTCGCAAATGTCAAGACCATATTTGACTTGTTTTCCCATAATGTAGTAACTTATTATTTGTAGTAGTAATATTAAATTTAATTTGGCCTGCCACAGTTTTGCTTGCAACACACGTCAGCTGATTGTAATCGAGCTCCAGACAGAACACGTCATTTAGTTCAGTTTCTTAGTCAATGAGAGAGACACATTATTCGTGATGACAATTTTGTTTGCTCTTTCTCTTCTTCAGTATATTCATCAATATATACACACTGTAGTTTATTGTGACTCAATCCCTCACACACTGTCATGCTGCCTGAAAGACTCACAAGAGCATTTAATATGGATTAATCCGCTGCTGAAACTAGTCCCCAACAAAGGTACTATTTCCTCCAGTTTTAGAAAATCACTGAACTTTTTTTGAGCTTTTTGTTTGTTTGTTTGTTTGTTTGTTTGTTTTTTAAGAGAGAAAAAGAAACTATATGTATATACTGTATATATCTCTATATATATAGATATATGAAACACATTTTTAAAGATTTACACTTACTAATAAGAACTAATTGGCTGAGAGTCAGAGTAGGAAAGTCTTTCATTATTGAGAGACAGACGGCCTTAAGGAAACATATACAGTGTATATATATATATATATATATATATTAATTAGTGTGTGTGTGTGTGTGTAAATGTACGCCTTGGATTGGAAACCTCTGGTGTCAGCTGAACCACCCACATGATTATTGTAACATATGCACAAAGAACAAACATTTGCATCAAGTCTCATGTTGGTACTTGATGTTGATGATTTGTGAGTAATTATATTTTTTCATAAGAAGCTGATACAGTTTGGTGTTTTCTGTTATGACTGTGGTCAGACTGGATCCATCTCTTCTTCTCAGCCTGCAGCAGAGGAGTTTTAGTTCAGCCTCTGGTCTACAGATGGACTCAAACCACTGAACTGGCCCTGGGCTGCTTCATATCACCAGGCTTTCAACCCACTAATGATTCATGCTACTTTCACAGTTCTGGATGGAAGAGGAAATTGCCTTGGTGTATGTCCACATTCATATTCTATTATGTTCTAATTTTAACGAGATGAGCTATAGACCTCAGGGCCAGTGGCTAATCAGGTCGATGATTAACCGCAAACAGCCCTGCAACCATTCTGCAATGTGTCATCATTCATGTTCCACTGAGTTCATGAGCCCCAGTCAGAGTACGTCTGTTTTAGTCTGAACAAAGCTTCATCCTCAGACTGTCTCATCAGAAATGGATGTTTCAGCACTTTGCACAGACTAGTGATCCAAAGTGGATTGAAAAATACACCTGAAAGCATCACATTCATACATTATAGCAAGTCTGGAACTCTAAACCTCACCCAATAAGAAAAATGTGTTTGAGCCTGGATCTTATTTTCATTCCTATCAGTCATAATAACATAGATGCATCAGCTCTACTGGAGTCCACAGAGCACGACAACACGTATACCGTCAGACAACTTTTCAACACTCCTTTTAATCCAGTGATCTACACCACTTCCACCCAAAAAACCCCATTATTAATAATTATTATTAATAACATTATTATCATCAATTCTACTGTAAAACTGCAGGTCAAAGGTGGAGCAGGTGCCTCTCTTCAAAATACAATGGACACCAATAAAACACAACTCATTTCAACACTGAACTAGTTTTATACTCACAGATTTAAGTGATATGGATGAAGTGTCTTCATAAGGCTCCAGTGATGACGGCCTGTAAACGCAATAATAGACTAAAAATAAAATAAACAGGAAAATAACACATTAAACTAAACTAAACCCTAGAGCCCAGGATCCCACAACTCCCAAACTAGAGCCACAAGGAGTCAACATCACTGAACAATCACCAATATCAAAGTTAACTCCTGGGGAGATAACTATCACACACGTCGACACTTTCAACAAACAGAACCAGAGGCGGACTGCTCAGGTCAATCACAGCCCACCTGGACATTTTCACAAGGAAGCTTTTATAAGGTCGAGCTGGAGAAATAACTAACGGGATGCTGTACTCAGCTGCTTACTCTTGCATTAACACAGCCCCAGCCCCTACTGCGCTTGCGTCAACCTCTAACTTAAACAGCCGGGAGAAATCGGGGGAAGAGAGTACAGGAGCATGAATAGAGTTATTACACTCCGGAGTCCATTTATAGTTGACAGCGGGTTAACCACAGCAGAGAAGTTCCTACAGAAAGGTCTGTAGTAGCCTGTCATGCCAAGGAAACGCCGTGATAGGAAACAGGAAATTCAGTTATAACAGTAACCTTGGCCTCAAACGGACGGACCCGACCCTGACCAACCCGCCTGCCTCAGTATGTGACGGTGCCCTTCCCAAACTCACACTCGGCCAAATTCAGAGTAAGAGGCGCTTTTGCGAGTCGGCTGAACACTTTGGTTAACGTTTGCATGTGTTCGGCCAAGTTAGCGGAGTATATGATCAGATCATCCAGATAAGAGTTGCAGTTGGTCACGCCAGCCAGCACAGTATTTACTAACCGTTGGAAAGTAGCGGGGGCGTTGCACATCCCGAAAACCATAACGGTGTACTGCAGAAAATAATCTGGAGTTACAAAGGCGGTGACAGTTGCCAATAACCTTTGAGTAAATATAATTTCCATATGAATTTTGCACGCAGTCTTCCATTCGTGGCAACGGATATGAATCGGGCGGACTGCATTGACTTTCCTGAAATCAGTAATAAATCTGGGAAAAAGACATGGAAACTCTGCAACTAGAGCTGTAGAATCACACTGTTGTTTGATCTCTAGGTGGCTGAGCTGTCGTGGTAACACTTCCAGCATCTCTGAATTTGGCAGCCGCGCATTAAAGCATTTAAGATTTTAGAGTTTGCCGCTTGGTGCAGACATGAGATAGATAATGAGCTTCTTATTTAACTCTAATAAACAGGCACATTTCCCAAAATGTCAAACAATTCCTTTAAACGTGTAAAAGGTAAAAATTATAAACACAAAACCCAAGTGACTCTTGGACGGAGCCTCTTGGTGACCAGCTCGTCAGCTACAGACCACATGTAGATAATGTCTTTGGAAATTAAACCGAGGTCACTGTTACAAGGCAGACAGTTCCTTTCCATATTAAATCCATGTAACTAAACCTCGTCTGAAGAAGAGAGGCTCAGCCGTAATGTCCTCACTGTGTAAATGTAACTGCCTCCACTGAGCTCGCTACAACAACAGCACACAGCCACGTGCAAACACACACTCCTGTCCAGCTTTTCCCGCCACCACGTTCGCACACTTTTCACTTCTGATTCCGTCCCAGCAGCTCGAATATGGCTTCCATTAGCACCTGTGCACTTCCTTTCCCTTTTAATATCTCAGCGCAGCAGAACGGCCACATCACCCTCTCAAAGTGACCCCTCTCTCCGCCGGTGTTTTTTTTTCTTTCCCTCCTCTACCTATCACGTTGATGAGAATTAGATGCCACTCCTCCAGCCGTGCCTGTCTCCTCTTTAATTGGCATTTGATATTCTGCGGTTGTCATTTCAAGAGGGAGAACAAGGGGTTGCCATTCATCGTGGCTCCTGTAAAGGGAGGGGGGGGTAAGTGTCACTCAGTCTGATGGCTCTGTAATGTGTTTTGGGTTGCAGACACTCCGGGGCTGTCTGTCAGGTAGCTGAGCCCTCCATCTTTTCCCTTATTCTGGGGACTGAGATTTCATTTAGCCACCCCGTCCATCAGCGAAATGCTGTGCTCTTAAACCTTTCACTTATAAGCCGACCGGTTTTCCCGGGGTCCAAAGGTATGTGCAGAAATTTCTGAGATGTTCTCACCCCCCGCCTCCCTGCTTAGCACCCCACAACACTGCCAGCACTGCTTGGATATTAGATCAAACATAAACTTAAAGTAAACTTTATATTTTCAAGAGCAAGTGAAAGTCCTCAGTATGTGCAGAGCTCCATTTTAAGGAAACAGGGGGAGTGGGTAAATGATTGGAAAATGAGAAGGCAGAATGAGCCTGTGTGTTGTTTTTACTGCTGCACACAGTATTTCATACAAGATGGTCATTTCGAAATTGCATTCAGTGAAAATGCAGCATGAATCCAAATTAAACAGGGTAAATGCATCATCTTCCCCCTCTATCAAAGCCCAGAGTGATGCTGCCCGCTCTTCAAGGCAGACTGTTAAACAGCCATTTGAGTTCTGCTTGAGCTATCAAGCAATTTTATGCAGTAAAATGTTCTGAGGAAAGCTTCCACACGGCAGTAGCTTGTCCATATTTGTATTATTTGTTCAAGCATTATCTAAATTTATCTTGAATTAAATACCAGTCTGAGCAAGCTCATCTACATACTGTTATTTATTGTCCTCCTCTTTAGCTTCAAGGACTTACAGGGCAATGTCGCTGTACATCATGTGCAAATAAATTAGAGTGAGGGTCAGGAAGCACAGAAATATGCTAAAGGTAAGAGCTTCGCCTCAGTCTCAGCAGGACCACTGCTGCTGTTTCACCTCAGTTGGTCCTTCTCGCTGTAGGTGCCAGAGAAACTGAGTTACTGTTTATTTAGGCCCATTAAATGTGGATCACTACCTATTGATGTTGTTGTCATGTCAACAGTTATCTTGCGATCACAGCTTAATTATCTCATGGCGACAATCGTTACCTGAGACAGTTTAAATTTGACAATGTCCAGTCCAGAGTTCAGTCATCAGGAATTAGTTATAGCAAATGCAGATGTAGTTTTTCAGAAATCAGGATTCTGCCGGGAGAAATAATTAAATGTTACAGCAACAAAAATAGAAACACGTAGCAGAGTAACAGTGACAAGTGTCAAACTAAGTGACAAAGCCGCAGCTGTAGTAATTATGGCAAAGCAAAGAGGGAAGTCAAGTGACATTTTCATAGAAGCTCAAAGTTCAAGCTCAAAGGTTGTGGTTAATTGACAGGACAAACAAAGTGCTGGACACTTCCTGTTTTCAGCTGACAGGTAACGGGTGCCATGGATGCAGCAGCTGTCACGATCTGATGACGCAGGGATGAGGGTGAGAGACTCACATGCAGGAGGAACCAGTGTGAAAGAATTTATTCAAACAAAATCCAAAGTCCATACATGAGCCGCCGCCGCAACAAACACCAAACCACGTAACCAACAGTGATCCCACAAAGACAAGACAGAGCAAGGGCTTTTTAACGATGGAGAACAGGTGGGGAAGCAGACACAGGTGGGACACATCAAAGCGGTTGACATTGACCAGAGCGTTCGCAGTCTGTCAGCGAACACAGGAGAACACTTTCTGTCTAAAAGCATTTGTACTCTTACAACAACCATTGATTATTATTATGCTGATCAGCTGACCTGAGTCTCAGAGAGCCTGAGAAATAATATTAGAAGGAAGAAAATCGTTGGAACATGATGAACAGGAAGAGAAGAACAGGAGGATCACATGTCTGTCAGTTCAGAGTGTGACCGTGACTTTGAAGAAGAGGAAGAGATTGTCCATCAGCCAGCTCCAAAAAAAGCCCATCAGCAGCCAGACTCAGGACCAGCCCGTCAGCAGTCAGCAAGTGGAGAAATATGGCTGTCAAAAATGGTGAAATTGAATGGTCTTCTTGCTCACCCCGCATGGCTGCCAATATGATAAGGATGCAACCGGAGCCAACACGGATGGCGGTAACTCATGTGCAGGACATCAAGTCTTCTCTTGAACTTTTCACCCCGGAAATCATCCAGGAAATCATCCAGGAAATCATTCAGGAAATCATCCTGAATGGCACTAATTTGGAGGGAAGGGATTTTTTTCTTTTTTATTACATTTCATCACAAAAAAACGATTCGTACTTTTATTCATAAAAGTGATCTAACAGAGGGAAATGGCAAATATGAACCATGTATGCTGTTTGTATTGCAACTGGGATGAAATAAACACCTATGAACTATTTTTACATAAATTGTTGATGCTGTATTGATTTAAAAATCCACAATACGCTCCCTATATCCTGATAATAACTTCTGAAGTGTGACCTACAGTGTTTTGTCCTAATTCCGCTTTCAGATCATTTTCAGGTCCAGGGTTTGGTTCGCTTCCAGCAGCTGACCTATAATAACAACACGTCTTCGATGTTGAGGCACTTTTGTGCAAAGCATGAGCGTGCCACTTCCTCAGTCAAGGCTGCAGCCAACAGCCAGGGTAAAGGCCTACATTTTCTTTTATTCAGTTGCTCATTTTCAAGTTGACTTCAGATGGTCTCTATTTCTGTCTGTGTCTTTCACACATTTCAGTTGCCCACATCCAAGTACAACATGCATTTTTTATATTCATGTGCTTCTGTTTTGTTGTAGGTAACAGAAAGGACTCACAGCCTTTTGCCATTTGCCAAAAATGATGTGAGCCTTTTGGGTCCAACTTACATTCTCCCATCACGGCAAACATTGAAGATCATGGTGGAGAAGAAGTTTAAGGAGGAGGAACTGAAGGCCAAAGAAGATGTACTGCGGGCTACAGCTGGCAGATATGTGGACATCGGTCCATATGGATTCATATTTAGCTGTGACCTGCCTTGTGGACAAGGAAGAGCTTAAAACAGTGCTACTCGGAGTGGGTACATTTCCAGCAGCTCACACGGCTGCAAACATTGCTGTGGTGAAGTCATCGCTCATGGAGGAATGATGCATTGTTACAGATGCAGTTTCTAATATGATTGCATGTGCCAGCAGTTTATAACTGAGGCGCAGTGTATGCATTGCCCACGCTTTAAATTGGGTGGTCAAAAAAGCTATTGATTTGACACCAGGGCTCGATGACATCAGAAGATTGTTGCCCAATTCAGGACAAGCGCTGTAGCAAAGGAGCGGCTTGTCAACTCCCAGCTGCAAATGTGCAAACCTGCTCATAAACTAGTGCAGGAGGCCGATGCGAGATTTGAACCCGTTGGTGCTGCGCTGGTGCCACAGCATGTCAGAGGGCCTTGGAGTACTGTCTCCACTGAAAGAGGTCGACAGTTGAACTATCTGCAGAAAAGACTGGTTCTGGTTCAAAGGTAATTGCCCTCGTCCGTATGTTGAGACATGCCGTGGCAACAAAGCAGCGAAGACTGACTGATGAAAAGGCAGCACAGCTCTGCACCAACCTCTTGAGGCTGATGTCTGAGAGGCTGGGTCATCGTGAGACAGCCAGTCTCCACGTTTCAAGTCCATGGGCTTCTGCAGTTCATCCAATGCACAGAGTGCTGTGAAAAGGCTGACAGCAGAATGTGCAGCTAAAGTCAGAGAAATCGCAGCACTTGACCCGACGTCAGCGCCTGAAGGAAGCTCTGCCCCTGCTGCAGACACCTCAGGTGGAGCTGCACATTCATCATTGTCACCATGTATTGAACTGCACGATTTAATGTTGTGTATTTTCTCACTATTTCAGGGACAGGCCTGTGGACTCTTCTTCATCACCATGTTCAAGAGACCAAAAAGGTGAAGAGTGCCACAGCCAACGCCAACATGGAAGTCCAGCGCTACCTCAGTGAAGCGAACACCTCCCGCTCAGAAAACCCACTCCACCTTCGGTCACAGCACAAACAGGTTTACCCCACTTGTACCTGCTGGCCGTGGGTTACCTGCGTGTTACCTGTGTGTTTTGTTTTTCAAAAGGCTGGCGAATTGGTCAGCAAGAAGAAGAACAGGCTCGGCCTCAGTTCTGCGGAAAAAATCCCTGTTCCTAAACAAAAACCAAACCACATAAGTTCCCATAAGCACCTTCAACTGCCAGGGGGAGCGGAGGAGGGGAAGTGCGTAACACACAGTCATGAGTGTTGTGGTGGCCCACCTGGTACAGTGTGTGCCTCTCAGTCAGCACCGTTATTGCAGTGTCCTGGGTCTGAATCCAACTCCAGGTCTATGATACATGTTGTCCCTTTTTTACTTCCTCAATTCACGAGTTTTACTTGTTTACGAATCCACAATGCAAAATGTCGTCTTTATTGTTGTTCCGTTATTTAGAATATGCAGTGGAGGTTTATCTATCCATGTATTCATTAATTTATTCACGTATTCATCTATCAATTCATTCATTCTTGCTTCAAGGAGATTCATGTGTCAGTCGGTTGTGGAGTGTTTTGCATCACGGCGCTCTTCCTCACATTGACCAGCAGATGTCCTCATTCAGCTCTGATTTGAAAAGCTTGAAAAACGTTTTTCAATGCTTCACTTCGCCATCACTAGCTAACGTTGTTTTACAGGGAGCGCACACGTTTAGGTAATCTTCTGTCGTATCAATCATTTGTTTCTTTGCGTTAAGTTACCTGGTTGTTGGGGGCGGTCACTTCCTGGTGAAGTAAAAGGCGTGGCTGAAGGCTGAGGACTTTTAAATCCTGGCGCCAGCTCAAACCATCTGTTGAACTGAATGGTTATAGTTGGTGTCCATTTTGTTCAGCCCGTTGTGTGTTATTTGGTTTGTTGTTTTGTCTTTGTGTTGTGTCAGTTTGTTCAGTCAACACTTTGTTTACTTGTTTTCTTGAGTATAGTTATGTTTAGTCGACCATCTTTTCCAGGCCTGGTTATTGTACTCTTGTATCGTTTAAAATAAAAACCCTGTTCCTGTGTTTTAGTCATCTAACCTTCACTATATCTTAACATCAGCTTATTTGCCATGACCACAGCTACTCTCTATACTTAACTGCAGTTTGAGACATTGTAGAAAATTGTAGAAAGAATGAACGTAATTAGACGTCATCCTGTGTTAACGAGAGCTGTCGGGTGGTGACAGGGTTAACCAAAGGTAAAAGACTTCAAAACATGCGCTTTAGGACTATTATGTTGGGACCTGATTTTCTTTTTGCAACCGCACACAGCTTTTTTGCACAACCCAGATTTGAGTATATAGTGTTTAACAGCTGACTTCAGTGTGGCGCAGTATTCGAGCCAGCTCCGGCAGCTGAGACCAGTCAATCACGGGGAGCGTGTTTGATAGGGGTACACGCCGCTCCCCGGCCAGGTACGGGCACATGCAGAAGAGAAATCACATGGGGAGCTATAGGGAACCTTTTCTTTTTTCTTCTGTTTCCACAATGTTCCTGTCAGCAGTCAGCGCTGTAAAGGAGCCCAGCGGGACCTGTCAACGTCTGTCAGAAAGTGCACACGGAAAAGAAACCACTGCCTCACTCAGTTTAGCAGAGAAATTGGAGAGCTACACACATTTGCACCATTAAACTCAAATGGCTGCACCTTTCCGCGGGCCTGCACACACACACACACACACACACACACACAAAGCACTTTCTCACACAAACAATATTCAGCCAAGTGTTACAGCAACTTACCACTGACAGTTTATAATCTGCTGTTTGAAAATAGTGTCCAAAAATATTAATCATTCTTGCTTCATTACACCTCTATCCAATTTGTTTTCAAATGGATTTTTAAATTATTCCACTTACCTACAAGGCAAACTCCCAGAATACCTTGCTGCTACTCTCTCTCACAGTCTTTCCTGAACATTCCCCACGTGTTTTAGTTGTCTAACTGTAACCATACTGTACTAACACTGAGGCACAGTATCAGCTAGCCTGCAGGAGTGCTCCCTGACCCCGAGGCTCTGTCCTCAAAGTCACTGTCACTGAATCTAATTTCAAAACTTCCATTATTCAAGTTCTTTGCCTAAATGCTACATATTCCTGAATTCATTTGTGTTGGAGCAAACCTGGGGCCGCAGCGCAGACAGTGGGGGTAATGGGCTGTTGCCCCGGGGTCCCCTGGCAGTTTAAGTCAGCCGTGTCTGGAACAATTTACATCATTGTAGAGAGGCCGATTTTTAAAATCTTTTCAAATCTTTGAATTCAAAGGCTCAGTGTATGAAAACTTCATTTGATCCCACAGAGAAACGGATGCGTCGCAGCAGCAGGTGCAGCATACAATAGATGGTATATGAGGATATCAGGCCCGTATACTCTGAGCAGCAACACAAAACCGTGCATAGAAAATACAAATTAGAGGCACTAAATACTCCAGACACCAGCAAACAATAAACTGCAAGAGGAAGATGCAACGAAGAAACAGCCTCCTCGTCATAATCTGCTTTTAACCTGTTTCTACTTTATTGTACTGGTGATTTATGGTGTTTTAATCTTGTATCTTCATCGCGTGTCTGACAGCCTCCACTTCAGACTCTGTTAAATACTTTGCAGTGTTAGAAAAGTGTTGAACAAATTAAATAATAGCATAATGAGTCTTTAGTGATGCATATTAATCCGAATGCCTGGAAATGCCAGGAAATGAATGCAAGAAAATTAGCAAGTCAACTTTAAACAGTGTTCATCCAGCAGTTATGTTAAACAGATGCTCAAACTCTGCATGTCATGTGACCTGAGCAGAGCGTCGTTCAAAGGAACGGGGAAAATGAAAGTTCACTCACGCTGCAAAACGATCTTAAACTGCCAGTGCAGTAACATTGTTGTTATATAAAACTTGTTCAATAAACTTGTTCAGGGTTGATTTTGTTTTTATGGCCCTGTAGAGAGAGCTGAGTTCACCCCTTCACCGACAGCAACAAGAGATGCCGCAGCTAACGTTTGCTCAGCTTGGCTTCATAATTTAAAATCCAGACGTCTGACGACTAAAATCCTTCATCCGGTTGAAATATATTGTTAAAAACAACCAACATATAATAAGTGTACCATAAAATTATGTCTTAGCAGTGGATGAAAAGCAAATTGTGAGACTCTGGTAGAAAACCACAACACTGATGCAGGTGCGAAGGGGATATGACATCATTGACAGAAGTGAAACAGATAATTTCTATGATTAAAGTTACAGATTTCTTTGGTTTGAAAGTTGCTGGAAACATTAGGGATAATGTAATGATAATGTTTAGACATTTTCATGTGGAAAAGTTTTATTTTAAACCTTGAACCTGCCAATAAACTGCCTGTTAATTAACTCTAATATGAAACCTGGATAGCCATAGTGATCCTTGAATAGTTCAAGTTTGGGTAAAGTCTCTTTTTTGACAACTGTCACCTGGAGTGGATGTTTCAGAACCTTAAAATCAGCCTCATGTCAATTTATGATCCTGCTGACCTTTCTTTATTTGTTACCCCTGGTGAAATCAGAAATACCCCTCAGGGCACATGTGCCCCTCGTTGGGATTCGCTGCCCGGAGATACAGTCCAAGATCCAACACGTATCTATTTTATCAAACTCAGCAGCACTCATGATGGAGGGAGGGGTTAGGAGTCAATTTAAACCAAAATAATTAGTCACATATTATATTATCACACGTGTACAGATTATGTTTGTCGTCCTGGTTTATGAACATTGGATCTGACGCGCATGAAAAACATTTTAATCTCTCCATCATCTCACAAACATCTGTACCTTCACTTATAGGTCATGCATGTCTTTCATAACTAATTATTTTATGAATGCCTGATTAAGCTGCAGTACTCCTGACACACACACACACACACACACACACACACACCATAAAGCATGTTGCAACATGTTGGCCAGAGTCCCGTTGGATTATTTATGCTTCCTGAGCTGCCTCACAGTATGCAAGTCATAACTGTTTAATGTTAACTTGGTGCTACTAAAGGCGCTTCATGCTACCACGCATCACGCATGAGTCATCAAACGGCGCCGAAACCAATAAGCACACATGTATATTTCATCATTTAGTAACTGAGCTGAAGGATTAAGACGTCAGCTGTGTGCGTACGTCTGTTGGAGCGCGCTGCGTGTGCTGCTGTGGATTGGAAACGGTTGAAGATCATGTGCGTCAGCCGCTCAGCTTCGCAGTGAGGACGGCGAGGCTGAACTTCCCTGTGAACTCAAAACCGACGACTCCAAAGCTCTTCTTCTGTTTTAGTCTGTACATCTCTGTCTCCAAACGCCCCATCTCTCTCCATCAGATCAGCGTTGATGGAGCGGCGGACTGCCAAGCCACAGGCATTTAACCACATCTGAAACAGCTGCCAGCCATTTCATAGGAGATTTTCAGACAGCAGAAGAAAGGAGGGCTGGATGCTGCCGGTCTCCTCAGCGCTCTGCTACTAAACCTCAAGGCAGGAGGGATTCCTGAAGCCGCCGCTCACTTCCAAACAAGATCCACATCTCTACATAACAGCCAGATACTGCAGCGCTAATTCTCCTTTCAACTGGATGTATTTCCTTTAGGCTGTCTCTGTGATGGTTCAACAGCGGTTCAAACTCTCTCATCCTCTCCATCTAAACGCCCCTATCTGCCTTCATGTCAAGGCTAAACTGCCCCGGCTCCCCGTGGCAACATTTACGTCGCTCCTTTAAAGGGTGAACACACATCTGGATTCCAATGCATAAAGAAAAATCGACATTTTTCATCTTTAGGGTTCTGATATGCTTCTTTAGCAGGATGCATATCAGATTCTTCTGGTAAAGTAAAATAAAAAGAAATAGAATCACCTCCTCCCAGTTGTATCCCTCTGCCACTCAGACTAGTTCCAGGTACTTCCCCTTTTATCCAGTCAGACACAATATGAACCGTTTGTGTGAAATCTTGTCAAAATTGCTGTGAGAAGTCGTGGAATGAAGCTATGGCTAAAAAGTGTTTTGTGAGGTCACACTGATGTTGACCTTTGACCTGCCCCCCCCCCAAAAAAATCTAATCAGTTCATCCTTGAGTCCGAGTGAACATTTGTGCCACATTTGAAGGGATTCCCTTGAGTCCCGAGAGTCCCAAAATCATGTTCTGTGAGGTCACCACGACCTTGACCTTTGACGAAGGTCGTCGTTGAGTCCAGGTGAACGTTTTACCAAAGTTCCCTCAAGGCGTCACAGAGATATTGTGTCCGTGAGAATGGGCCGTACGGTCGGACAACCTGACTGTCGCTGGTGTGGAGGAATTTAAAAAAAAACAGCGGGATGGTGAAGTTGCCATGGTAACACAGTTCCTGCAGGTGAAACAAATCCTGATTGCAATCCAAAGTGATGGTGTAATTATTAAAAGCAAAGGAGCCAAAAAGGAGAGAGAGAGACAGAGAGAGAGAGAGAGAGAGAGAGAGGGAGAGAGAGACAGGGAGAGAGACAGAGAGAGAGACAGACAGAGACAGAGAGATAGACAGGGAGAGAGACAGGGAGAGAGACAGAGAGAGACAGACAAAGAGAGAGAGAGAGAGAGACAGGGAGAGAGAGAAAGCGAGAGAGACAGAGAGAGAGAGAGAGAGACAGAGAGAGAGAGACAGAGAGAGAGAGACAGAGAGAGAGACACAAAGAGAGAGAGAGACAGGGAGAGAGACAGAGAGAGAGACACAAAGAGAGAGAGAGACAGGGAGAGAGACAGAGAGAGAGAGAGTGTCAGTCGTGATCCAAAGTCTCCAAGGAAGGAACCTCTAAGGAAGGAACCTTTTTTTTGTGCATCACACTGCACTTAAGGGTAAAAACCTTTTTAATGCCAGAGTTTTCTTTTTTAAACAATAATTATTACTTTGTGTGAGTCATTATTTTCTAAAGAAATTCAGAGGAAAGTTATGAAGAGAACATTCTCTCAAGAGCCTTGATGCAAATTACATTTTCTCTGTAATTTAAAGGAAACATCTGGTGATATTTTATATTTCAGCTCTTGTCAACAAAGGCCATATGCAGAGCCACACCAAAATAAATGTCCTCTGCCTACAGCTACTGTGTGTGTGTGTGTGTGTGTGTGATGTCTTCTTCCTCTGTGCTCCATTATTGTTCAAACTCCATCAGTGAGTCACAGTGTAGATCTGAATTCTGATGCAAAAAAAACAGATTCATCAAAAGATTTTTGATAAAAATATTTTAAAACATTTTTAGTGATCCATCACGATTCGTCTCGTTCCCTCCTTTAGATCCCCCTCCTGTTTATTTTTCTCTCTCTTCCTCTTCCACCTCAGACTTTACTCCCTGTAAAGTCACCTGACGGCCCCGTGTTCACCTGCCTCGTCTTCCCGGTCACCTGAGCGTTACTGCCCACTCACACACCTGTTCCCACTTTCCTCATTTCCCTGCCAGTATTTAAAGCAGCCTCCTCCTCCACCGGCCCGTCTCTGTTTGTTCCACTGTGTGCTGCTACCTGTGCGTAGTAACCTGTTACCTGTTCCCACCTGTCTGTAAACTGATTCTCTTCGCTTCGTATGTTACAGTCCCTTCACTGCACCCACCTGTGCTGCCCCCCACCTGCCCACAACAGATGCATAAAGTCAGTTACTGATTGAGTTATTTGTTCACTCACTCACTCACTCACAATGATCCAGGATTAATTAGCATCTTTTCACACACAGTTCTTTGTAAAGAAACCAACCTCAGTGCTGTTAAACTGGACCAACCAGTGGACCAACAGAGGAGGGAAATACTAAGCTGTACTTGTCTTATCCACATTCCTGTAAATTAAAAAAAATAAATCAAATTACTCATTAGAGATTAGAAAAGGGGGGGGGGGTCGTCTCTTGTTTGAGACCTGTCTCTGTCTCTGCAACAAACTCATGAGATCTCACAGCTGAGTTCATAAATCTTCTGTTCGTTAGTTTGATTTAGTTTTAATTTGTCTTTTAGTTTCTGTCTTCGGCGATGTGATTCATCACTGTGGTGCTTCTACACCAGACACGTGTATTCGTTTACATTTTGGTTAATAGGCACCTTTTTTTAAAGTTAGCAGCATTAGCATTAGCAGCTCCTGTTTGCAGATCACACAGAGAGCGATCACTGGGAAACTTAAAGCTTCGCTCTCAGATGAGTCATTTTTCTAAGATTTCTAAGCTTATTCATGACTGACTTTGATTATAATCACATCCTTGTAAAGTGTAAGCCATGCAGAATCTGTGTGTGTGTGTGTGTGTGTGTGTGTGTGTGTGTGTGTGTGTGTGAGTTATGACTCAGAAGGCCACTGATCAGCAGCTCTAACATTCACCTCTCCGCACAGTGAGAAATCCTCTGATCGACACTGATCTTCATCCATCAGACTGTGGAGGTTCTGTTCTGCTGCTCGCCTCTTCTCTTTGTTGGGACAGGAGATGCTGCTGCACCAGATGATGTTGCTCATATTTACTTTTATAAATTAAAGTCAGATGTCTCTTAGAAATGTTTCAAACAGTCAATGTAAGTCAAGTTAAAACGTCAATCTAAATATTTTTAGGTCTGATTGTTTTAAATCCACTGAGGATGTGGCCCACCGTCTGTAGCAGTGAAAACAAAACACACACTTCTCTACTTTAGTAGACCATCTGTTGGCTTAATTTGTTTTATATGGCAAGACACAATAAAGAGAGAGAGAGAGAGAGAGAGAGAGAGAGAGAGCGAGACCACCTCTGGAAACATCAATCTGTGAGTGAGTCTTTCATTCACTCTGTATCTCCACGTTTCTCTCACCTGGCCTCATGATTTCCTGATTGATTACAGATCTTACAACTTCCCGTCTGGAGTCCAGGTTCATTTGTGTCTTTTGTTCAGCTACGTTAAAGTCCTCCTGCTATGATTCATATTTAGTTCAACACGTTTTCTCACATAAAAACTGGGTCTGAATCTCGTCTCCTCTCACTTCCTGGTTAAGAAACCTGGGTCAGGCCTTGAGCCCCGCCCACCACCTGCTGGCTCCAGGTGGACAGGTGAAAGAGCAGAGAGCATCAAGATGGTGAAAGGAAGAAACATCAGAGAGACTCAGCCAGACCCAGACTCAGAGGAGGAGTCTGAGACCAGAACCAGAGACTAGCAGACGGATCAGAACCGTTAGCACAGTTAGCATCTTTTATTTGTTTATGTTGTTTATTAGCTTGTAGCTGGCAGTGGCTGACACAGTGTTAGCGGTTGTGCTAATGCTAACTCTCTGTCAGGATTGGTTCCTCAGGTCTGTGACGTATGAAACCCTGAATCTGTGTTTATGAGACTGTGATTGGTTCACTGCAGGTCAAGGTGGAAACACTCAGTCATGGTGTTGATGGTTATTTCACTCATCATATGTCTTCTTACTCTGATCAGTAATGTTTGTTGTGGCTGATTAATCACTGAAACTATTCATTTGAATTTTAGAAATTTCTTTCAGAAAGAAGTGGATGGTGTTAAAGAGCTGCGTCGGCTCTATCAGCTGCTTTCCTCAGGTTGCCTCTGCATGATGTCAGTAAAGTTATGTTGCACTAGGTAAAACATCACAAACTAATACACAGACTCGTTTGGTAGATTTTTGTGCACTTAACGTTTTGTTGCTATGAAACAAAAACAAAATCCGCTTAGTGATTTAATAAAGGTCACATAAGAGATTTAAGGAAATGGTGACGTCCTCAGTAATCTGCAGTGAGTCAGCAGACACACATGAACACAGCTAATGCCATAAAGTGAGAAGAGACAAGAGAACAAAAGCTGAATGTTTGCAGCGCTGTGTAGATAAGGACAATACAAGTGGAACAAAGTGTAAACATGTGGAACAGTTTTCAATCCCGAAGGATTAAACAAAAAAGACTTCTGGAAGATTTGCTTGAAATGTTTGTGAATGTGAGTTTTGAATTTAAACATCATTTTTTTCAAACGTGTATTTTTCCCAGCATGTTTGTTTCCCGTCTGAATTTAAACATCATTTAAATGTATCCGATGTTTTGCACATAAATCCTCTGAACGCGGCGATTGCAGCTTCCACTCTCCTGACATGGACACGAGTCACATCCAGCAGAGCTGCAGAAATAACTGCTGAAAAAGAAACAGACGAAAAACCTTCTGAAAAAGGTTCAGATGAGGAAGCATGCAAACTTTATACGCATCACATCAGTGATTATTGATTGGTTCCCAGCTGAGACGGCACATTACAGGTGCACCTGCAACAGATCCAATCAGCCCAATAGAAGAGTTACGTTCATCATGGGTGACTCTGCACCTCTGTGGGGGAGAGAGGGTGTAGCTACAAGGATCACCACATCCAGCTCCAACCAGCAGAGCCAGGCCCAGCGGCTGACGACATTACAAGTCTGATAAAGGCATAAAGTGTATCCAGACGATCATTGGAAGCTTCTTTATTGGTTTTTTTCCTGCTAAGTGTCAAGTGTTTTTATTATTTGATTAGAGCTCAGAACAGTGCAGCCACTCCTCCAGCCTGAACAACCACATCGTCTTTTTCACCGCTCTCACACCACACGACCCGTTGGAGTGTCTCCTGAAATAACGCCGTCATTTGTCTTTCTCAGTGTTCACTACTTTGGAGTAAATTACTTCTTCTAGAACTTTTTTTTTGTTTTCTAATTTACGTGAATATTTCCTGTCTTTAACGACGGCTGTTGCCACTGATCTGTGGACAGTGGAGAGGTTTAAGTGTCTTGTTTCCTGCCCTCACTCGGGCCTGATGAAGATTTAATTGCGCTGAAATGAGTCTGACTGTTTTTAAAGAGCTCACCTTGTGAAGTGAAAAGTCTCCAGGAAACAGCAGTCTGAGTTTGTCGTTGTTTATTAGCGAACCAGAATCATCTTTCATCAGACTTTCATGTTTCATTACAAGAGTTTATCAGTGTGAGTCATTTTTTATTTGATGCATTCAGAGAAAGGTTTTACCTCTGAATCAGGTTTTTCCTCGTTGCTCATCGAGGCAGAAAAGAGGGCGACTTGTTTTCAGATGTTACATCCACACATACCATCCTTGAGGGATGTCTGAGTGGTGCAGCAGCCTCATCCACAGCTCTGTACATGTGTCCTCTGATGTCCAGTCTTTACTGTAATGAAGGTTCCTCTACAGTAGTAACTCCACAGTGTAACAGGCTGTGGAACGGATGAGAGATCTGGCTGAAGTATGTTCAGTGTGCAACACACACTTATCTACCGTGTCTGTAGCTTCCTCTGCTGTGTTCATACATTAAAAAGAAACCGAATGTACACTGGGAGTATTCTGTTGTAGCTTTTAAAGGACACTTTATTGTATGTCACAATAAGAACGGAGCCATACAGTCCAAGTAACTGTCTGAAGACCTCAATGATTAACCTGTGGTGAGGCAGAGACCAGGGAACCATGTCTGAAGCTTTGAGTGTTGGCAGGAGCACAGTGGCCTCAGTAGTTGTGAGATGGAAGAAGTTTGGAAGCAGCAGGAAGGACGATCATCTCAGCAGAATCCATCCATCAGGCCTTTATGTTCCAGTAGCTAGACAGACGCCACTTTGAGTAAAAGGCACATGACAGCCTGCTGGAGTTTGCCAAAGGCCTCTGAGAGCATGTGGGGAACGACTCTCTGGTCTGATGAGACAAAAGTCGAACCCTAAGGGCAGAACTCCAAACACGAGGCGCCTGGCTAATACCATCCTTATGGTGAGGCACGGTGGTGGCAGCAGTATGCCATGAGGCGGGGGGGGGGGCTTCTCAGTGGCAGGGAGACTGGTCAGACTCCCGAGTGCACCTGACCTGAGACTGACCCGAAGCACACAACCAATGTTATCTTACTGTGTCCTGATTTTATAACAAGTTTGAGCAGTTAAGAGAGGTTGGTGAATCTGACTCGGTAAAGTCGGAGACGGAAACTTCTTGAAGCTCAATATTTGTGATAAAGTCAAGTGGTTTTCTTGTGACTGTAAATTTGCTACATTCTTGTTTTACTTTCAGCAGCTGCAGAAACACTGATGTTTGACATTTAGTTGCACGTGGAAACTCTCGAGTCGTTTGCTAACTGGTTAGCCCAGGAGCTATCACAGTTTTGTTCAACTTCACCAACAGATAAATAGCTATAAAGTCACCCCAAACAAATTCATATTTTACAAATGGACAACAGGTTTGGATATATACATCACCTACAACACCTATTTAAAAAAAAGAAACTAGGAATCCCGCCTCGTGGTTGTTTCCTCCGCCAACCAGCCAAGTTACAGGAAATAGTTCCTACTTCCCCTTCCTGAGTTACAGCACAATATCACTATATTTCAACTGAAACTTAGGAGGAAATAAAGTGAAATGTTTCATAAATAGTTGCAATGTGAAACAAAAGAATTAAATGTATTTTATTAATTTTTCGTGTATTGAGTGTCCTGTATTTTCATGCCATGTTTAGTGATGCATGCTTCTGCATATAATGTTACAACTGAAGCCGGTAACCGTGGTTCTGTGATGTTAAAACCCAAAACTGTTTCTGATTAAATTAAAATAAATATAATCTCCTGACTGCGTGTTTGATTGGTGTTGTAATTTACAATCCTTCATCATCATGAAGTTTCAGAATTTCTTGCAGAAGTTTCCCCCCTCCCCTCTGCATCGCTCCCAGCCTGCATCTCACCAACACTTACCAGCTCAATAGGCTTTAATGCTGAGAGATTAATGCGCCCTCCTCTCTGCTGTAGGGCTGTGAAAGTCTCAGGGTCTCCATCAATCCACCATCATGAGTCACCTGTGAAACACCCACAAATAACCGTCAACAAAGTGAGGAGAGCAGGGTGCCAGGGACTTACACAAAGAGCTGGCAACATTTTACAGATTACTGTATCTCCTCAGTCATTTCAGTTGTCATGCTTTGGTCCCGTTTGGTTTGGCACATCTAAATAGGCACTCACACACACACACACACACACACACACACACATACACACGTATACCCTTCACCAGCTCAGTGGAGCTGAATTGCCATGGCAACGCATGGCTAAAGAGATTTCCAAGTAGCAGCGCTATGGCAGGAATTCAAAGAGGAGACGTCTATAAATGCAGATATCTTTTGGAGAGGGACAATCAGATGCTAAATGGGGTCAACAAAGGCTCCAGCAAAACTCCAAACAAGAGCGCAAACTATTTGATTTGAAGACCAAACACAGCGTCCCTCCATTATCCGCAAATTTGTTTAAATCTTTGTCCTTTAAAGTTAAACAGAAGTGAGCAGCAGGCGGGTTAATTACACCAGGAGTTTAGCCCATTGTTTAGCACAAGATGACGTCGCACATGATAAATACGGGTTCGCGCAGCTCATTGTGTGGAGAAATGATCTGTTACGCAACGCTAGATAATTTTCTCCCACGGTGGTCTGTCCTGCAGGTAAAGCGGTTGAGTCATCGCCACGATTCATCTCCGCACACGGCACAGTTCAGAATGAGCCGCAGCTGGAGCTGGTAATTGGAGGGCGGCTGCTAAAACATCCACGGTGCCACATGATAACAGGTTACCACAGCCCCAAAGACACATGTAATTTCATTTCAGCCATCGCTTCATGTTGGTCCTCGCAGCTGCACTGAGGGATGGGCTTTTCTGTGGGCTCTGTCAAATTCATGCCCCTGTAAAGGTAACGATCTCACCGAGGTATGACCACAACCTGGAGCTGAGAGAGGAGAAGAGAAAAAATAATTAAATTTAATGAAGGGAGACGGGAGAGCAAACCATTCTGGAGAGGTAATGACTGGTAAAGCTTCAATATAATTTCCCTTACTTTATAATCATGATAATATTCTAATGTATAATATACACTCAGTGTGCAGTTTATTAGGAACACCTAGTTAAAACAGCCCTGCAATGAATCCAACCTTCGTGAAGGTTTTAATGTTCAGTTTTTATTGACTTTTCTTTTTCAATTCAGCTGCATGATTGTTTTGGAGGAGGATGTGTCTCCACATATAAATGAGGTGAACATCAAAAGAAGACAAAGAAACACCTGTCCGTGACACAGCACCACAAACTGCAGCCTCCACCATGACCATGAGGTTGAATCCACGCCTCTCTGAAATGTCTCCGAGCAGCCAGCTTGTTATTATTATTACTATTATTATGTTATCACCACTAGATTTCCACAGTCTGTTGCTCTGCCGTTCAGGCCTTTCATCCAATCTTCAGGAAAACCCACTTTCTGCTCAGCATTTAAATCTAATCAGACGACATGCGGACAACATCGCTCAAACCACAGCTCCAAGAGTGACTGGACCTAGTGTTACCCCGCCAACGAGTGGTGACTATATACTTTTACCACAACCTGTGTAGCACTGATGTAGCATGGTCGTAATGACATATCCAACTGTGATTTTGGGCGTGGTCAGAGGCGTGGACAGAGCTTCACTTCCTCCAACATGAAAACTATTTTTACAAGTTGCGGCTGGGGGGCTTTGGGTATGCTTGTTTTTTTTAGTTTGATCATGACTTCAACTTCACCATCACTAAACTTCCACTTGTAGTTTGATTTAGCTCCGACCTCTTCTACAAAAGCCTTTCCTCTTAAATCAGTTTTCATGTTCAACGTCACAACATGTCGTTTAGACACATGTTAGTAACTCACCTTTTTTAACAGATTTAAAAGCTTAAAGAAATCAGGACTTGGGTATAAAACGGGCTTCTGGTCCCGCCCACTATAAATCTAAATCTGATTGGTTACTTCACCTGCCACTTTATAAACAAACACACGCAGCTGTGGGTTCTTCAGACCTTCTGTCCCAGTTATGAAGTCCTAACCAATGAGAGAGCCAGCTAACCTTTAACCTTTCTGCCTAGAGCCCAATTAGATGGTATAAATCTATTTGATCTTTCAGGACAGTAACAAACTTGATAGGAAATTAGAATTAGAAGAGAAAAATTATAAATGAAAGATTAAATCTAACATTTAAAATGTTGATTATGTTTGACCTTCAGGGTCCCCACTGTTAGCAGTGCATTTTCCCTGTATTTGCTGCTGTGTTGAGGCTACAATAGTAAAAACAGGTAAAAGAAGATTTTCTCTGCTGTTTATGAGAAAGATGTGACAAGGACGAAGTCCAGCTTCATTACAGAGAAAATCAAACATCGTGAGGTGATCTTGAGGAGGCGTCTGCTCAGTTGCATGGAAACAGGAACGATCAATGCAACAGTCCTTTAAGTAAACTATGGATATACTGTATTGAAATCAGAGCCTTAACAACCACTGTCACAACATGAGGTGATACTGATATGATGCAGTCGCTTTAAAAAGGTGCAATGTGCAAGATCTGGCCAGAATTTTAGCTTAAAATGTTCAAAAATGAACTAACACTACCAACAGCATGTGAAGGAGCCACAGTGATGATGTCATGACCAAGACCTCCATCTATTGTGTTTCAGAGAGATCTACTGAAATGAGTCGGCTAACCAGCTAGCTGTGTCCCGCACCGTGTAGTAGTACCACTTCATGACACTAGATGCTGTGTGAGTCAGTGTAGCGTCCAGTCTGCCCTCCGTCCCACGAAGAAGAACAACTTCCTCCAGAGCTTGAAGTTACGCTACAGCTCCCGACTAGCATCACAGAAACGCTACAGCTCCCGAATAGCATCACAGAAACGCAGAGATGGCTGAAGCGCCTAGAAAGCAATCTTTATTTCCATCCGATCCAACAAGAAACCACATTCAATGGCAAACCAGCACCAGCGGGTTCAAGATCTGCTTCCTCCTTTCAGCTTTCACCCTGCTCCACTCTGCACTACTTATCTATACCACTGTGATTATATCAGAGCCACAGTGTATACATGTTCATACTGCTGATTCATAACGATGAATATTTATACCACAGCTATACCACTGCCTAATACTGTATTATTCATATCCACCCTCACTATTTATTAAACACACACAACACATCTAACATGTTTGAATATAAAGACCTTGTATGGTCTAAACTAATTGTCCTATCACATGTTTGTCTGTATCATGAGCAACATGATGAACTGGACAGGGGTGAAGAGGTGAAATGCTGCCCCCTATGGAGGTGGAGCAATTAGCAGGATCTTACACATTACACCTTTGATAGAGGAGGATTTATTTTTCTCCACACACTGTTTCAGTAGAAGGAACGACACTATTTAGCTCAGCTGTTCATCTTATAAGAGGAAGATACAGTATTGTTCAGTTCAGTGTAACATTGGATTGAATTATTCTGCATGAAGTCAGAGCAAAGCCATAAAAATGATCTTTCATTCTGCTACACTGCTTCCCCTACGGTCCTCTCCCTGCCCTTGAACCCTCTCCATGCACCGCCACACACTTTACACACAGGCTTTTAGTCTACTTACATATTTACCTTGTTTACATCATCAAGGTACTGCATAAATCTACCTGTGTCAGCTGGGTAATTCATGTTACTTAAGTGCAGAAAATGCACCAACTGTTGAAGAATCTGCTCTTGACAAATCCAGAGATGTGAAACTAGAAGTGTTCTACAGTTCAGCAGCATTAGATTTTCTTGCTGTGCACCATCTGCCTCCTTTGGTGAAAAGCAAACTGACCAGTGTTGTGGCTAAATCATTGAAATTCAATGTCCACTGTTTATGTGAAATATCATTAAACATTTTTAAAGCTGGACCTGTGGCTCCATTTGCAGTCACCAGCTGTGGCAAGTGTGTGAAGTATCCTGGTTTAATTTTTAGCTGAAAGGGAAATCATTAATTCAAGCACTGGTGGTGGTCTTTGAATTGTATCTGAGCACCGTTTGATGTGAGAAGACATTACACAGGACTTTGCCTCCAACCAAGGACTGATTTCTGTAGTTACATTGCTGCACAATACCGTGAAACAAGATTTAAAGTATATGGTCAAAAAGAAAAGTTTGACGGATGAAAAATGTAGAGACAGTTTTCCTGTTTGTTGGTGGGGCAAAAGGTGGAGAGACTGTACTTAGGCTCAGCTGTGCTATCAGCTGAATGATGGCGTTAGCATACCGACTTGTACGCCTCATATGTATGGCCTGTTAGTAGCTGGTACAATCATAGGGCTCAGTGCTGAATTACCATTATGATTATAGCGTGATATGTGGGCTTTAAAACTGCACTGATCAGCATTTTATATTAACAGTCAAATGATTACATGTAATGTGATGAGTGTCACTAGCATAGACTGTAAATACACATGGTGTCTTGTGGTCATTAGAGGAACTGCAGCTTTTGGCACTTCACTGTTGGCTTCATTTTTCAGCTGGGAGGCTGCTGCTTGGTTAATAGTAGCAACGAACTTACAGCTCACCTGCGTGGCACCAGAGGACAGATAAGGTTGGCAGGTGACTAGTGAACACAGTGAAGAATTTAGCAACTAAAAGAGCCACATATTTTTCTCAGGAGTTGGTAGAGACCAAATCAGAGCTAAAGAGAGTCGATATTGAACTGGATTCATCTGACGGATACAAACACGGCTCTGAATGAGTTCTAATATTGTTACATGTCTGTTGGATGCAGTCACGATCCTAAACTCTCGGGGGCCCCAGAAAAGAAGCCCATCGAACCCCCATACACAGACTATTGGCCATGACTATAATGTACAGAGGTCCCCTGAATGCCTCAGATGCATGCCTGTAAATCCTAGCTACAGGACACATCATCAGGGGCCACACCTTAAGTGGGTTTGGGGGCAGCAGCAGTGTATTGAATAGTGTCTTTATGGGAGGCTTAAAGTGGTTTATTTTGTCGTTACAAAATATGCCAATAAGAGGGGCCACTTTCTCCTTGGGGGCCCCAAATATTTGCCTGGTTTGCGTCTCCTGACGGAGCTTGTCATGCGACATTATGAGGTGATAATATGACCACATTTGTTTACAACATTTCCCGCTGCTCCCCAAAAAATAAGTACTTAACTGAAAAATAACTTAACACAGCTTTCAGCCACATTCACACAGAAGCTCGTCTTACCAGTGTTACAGTTTATGGGAAGGCAGGGAAACGAGGGAAACGTGAACAATAGTTAGAACTTACACAAACACACCAACTGGACAGAAAACTGAAGCACAAGGCAACGTGAGGAACATGAACAGAAAGCAGCACGAGGAAACTCGGACAGGTAACACGGGGCACATGAGCAGACGAACGGACGTGTGATTACCTGCCCTAATGTGTTGCACCTGTGTCTCATTGTCGCCCTTCCTCCTGAGTATTTAGTGTCTGTGCTCCCCTTTGTCTGTGTCCTTTTGTCTGTTCATGTCCTTGGTGTTACCTGTCCTAGTTTCCTCGTGCTTCAGTTTTCTGTCCAGTTGGTGTGTTTGTGTAAGTTCTTCTATTTATTAACTATTTTTCACGCTTCCCTAGTGTTGGCTGCATTTTGGGTCCTGCCCTAACATAAACTGTAACAACCAGTAGGAGTCCTTGAAAATGGCTCCAAAAGATCCGAACTAACATAAAGCTTCTGAGAGACACTCTCACTAGATAACAAAGAAACATTGTGTTTCAAGAATGAACTTTAATCACCATGGCTACAGTGACTGTGAAACGAAATATTCATCAGGAGTGTCAGGAATTAGATGGACAGATAGATGTGACATCATCACACTTTGATGTATTAATCTACAGATTTAACCCAGCAATGGCCATGAAATCAGATTCATTTATTTATCCATTTATTGATGCTGTGGTTATTTAATGTGCATGTAATGAAGTGTCAAACAAACGGTTGTGTGAAGAGTTCATTCTTTTATTTGATGAATCTGTTTGATGAATAATTCTGTCAGATGCTTCAGGCTGCGATCAACAGCACTGGAAACTGTATTTTACCGTTGATTTGTGCAAATCATCTCCATTGTTATCAGTTTGTTTCAGTTTGTTTCAATTTGTTGGTGAGCCGATTGAATCCTTAATGGCCGCCATCAAATTATGGATTAAAAGGTTATAATTATATTTTGTACCTGCATTACTGGCTGTGAGCAGTTCTTAGTGACTCATGAGTCGTATGGACGCTCATTTTTCTCACCTATATTTATAGGTCATAGATAGTCTAAAGGTGTCTGTCCATGTGTAGTTTGATTATAAAGCAGGTCTAGGTTCTATATTAATACTGTGAAAGTCCACAGAGAAATGCACACAGCCTGGATTCAGAAACTCAGCCTTAAAACCAGTCGTCAGGACTTCTGGAACTCTGTTTTACTTTGGTTTGAGTTTCCTTGGTTCTCCCTCCTTTAAGCTACAAAACCTGACAAAATATATCTTCTTATGGATCAACACTTCAAATAAAACAAAAGCGTAAAATATGGACCTTTAAATAATAATTACTATATTTTTTATAATTGAGTTCCATCAGTCTCAAGCTTGCTCCTCTACCACTGCCCTGCTGTTAGAGGTTTTTAGATGTTTCACCTGCAACACCAGATGAAAAGAGGGTTCATCCTCCGGGGACAATAAAGAGCTACACCTGATTTCATGCCACTCCGTCCAAGAGGAGTCGAAATAATCCACTCCGGAGCAAAGTGTTGCACGGAGAGACCGATCAACTATGCCACCCTTCCAGCTATGACATGACATGAGTGTAGCTTAAAGGTTTAAAGTGCAAGATCAGATTAGTTCATATAAACACAATCAGAGGGCAGTGGTCTGAGCAGCATGATAAATCCATATCAGAAGGTTCTGGCTTTGACTGAAGGGAAGCAGAACGTCCAGTGATGAAAGATAAGGTGTCCGATATCAGTCAGAGCTTTGAGCTGTTTCACAAGCCAGAACATCCAACAAATCCTCAATGAAAGACCAAAAAAAAAAACAACCACACATTTTTATTAATACATTCATCCCCATATCAATAAAAGGAAAATTCAATCAAACCAAAACATTTGTAAAACTGTCTCTGTGTCCCAGAGTGAACAGCGCTGGCCCCTGGCCAAACTTAATTGCGACCCCTGCTCTAAAACATAAGAGGAACAAACGCGAACTGATGACTTTAATGTTTATTCATTCAGAAGTATTCATCTTTCCAAGTGGAGCATTCAGTGAGGCCCAAGGGCCATTAATCCTAATCTTTTTAAAGGATTATAGTAGCTGGCATATTGACAGGCAACTGCATCAAAACACTGTAGAAAGCGACACATAAGAACTCTCACACTCTCTCCCTCACACACACACACACACACACAGCCACACACACACACACACACACACACACACACACACACACACACACACACACACACCACTGTACCTTTTCCAGCCTCCTCCATGATTTTTCACTTTGGTCCAGAGGTGAAAAGTCAGTTAACTCTCTGATGCAAATCCCCTGAACTCATTAAACACAGAGCGGAAGCAGAATCACGTCTGTGAGAAGAAAAAAGTAACGGACGACTTTGATCCGGAGACTAAATTCTGAATAATTGTATCCTATTGAATTAATGGTGTTTAACCCATAAAGACCGGATACACGCTTAGTATGATTTTGTCATTTTTTTAAGTCGTGATTCACTGAGTCCGACAGTATGAGTCATCCACAGGGTGGAAAGCAGGGTGTCCATTAGGAGTTCTCAGGGTTTGTGTTAACACCACACACACACACACACACACACACACACACACACACACACACACACACACACAGGCAGTACATTAAAGAAGAAAAGATAATTGACATACACCAAGTCCTGCTGATTACTGCACAAAAAGGATCCTCCCGATTTTCTGCTCAAAATGAGTTCTGCTGCAGGGCTTATTTAAATGAAGCCATCAGCAGGTGGCCATTTATGTGTATTTTGCGCTACAGATATTTAGTCTGCTAAATAAACTACCAGCAGAATGGCCTGATAAAAGCGTATTGCATAAGATTTTAGTGGTTTTTCTACGTTACTGAGCATCTTCTGTCCATTAACAGCTGTCTGACTTCCAGGTTAATTTGATCAACTTAAGTGTTTCTTTTTTTAACTCCATCTCTGTCGACGCTGCCAGACGCTGTCTGGAGTATTCTCTGTCCGGTTGAATAAAATATGACGTGCGCATAATAAACTTTACTGCTACTAAAGATAAACCAGCCGAGGCTCAGACGTCATGGGTTGCGGTTGAGCCGTGTGACGCTGCCGAGTGCTGCTGGACTGTCACCACATTTACACCTGGTATGAACTGGCACCATGCATGAGTACAGTGTCTGTCTGGAGTATGGTATTAAGATATGATCTGTATCTGTCGTTTCAAAATGTTTGACCGTCTCCCAAGAGGGGGCGCTGGAGAGCCGAGGGGACAAAGACAATGTGAGAGAGATGAAATCAGCGTCATGATATTTGTTCACTGAAGTTAGCCGCCATCGTCAAACACAAGGAGGTGTTTGCTCCACACTGACATTTCATTGGCTTTTAGGTTGGTTTGAGTTGATCAGGTGATCTTATTGACAAACAGTTGCTTGTGAGTCGATTATTCCCTCTTACAGTTCTGTTTTTGTCTCTACTAGGACTGAATGATCTGCAAAAAACATTGCGATATGAGTCACGATTTCAGTTGGTCTTCAGAAACTGTGACGTCCATCTTTATTTACAGTCTGTGGTCTAGATGAGAAAATGAGTGGGGGAGACATGGTGAGATTGTAACTGTCAGTTTTAATATCTGTCAACAGTAGTGTGCTAGCTAACTCACTCAATCTCTCTGCTACTCAGGGGCTAGGATGTTTACCATAGCTATCACCATCAGCAGCTCTGGGACCAGCGTTAGCTTCTAATTCTAATGTTTAGCAGTGTAGCTCAAAAGCAGTCGTCTCCTTGTAGCCTCACTGGCTGTTGTGAAAACACTGACACGATCATAATCATCCAGATTTGAAGATGTTTGATGTTTCCAGGTTGGTCCTGATGAGTCTGTGAGCAGTTCAGCAGGTTTCAGACTGGATCTGTGAACCCACCACATAATCTGGGACAAACACTGATTGACCACTGCAAAACAAAAAAACCCTATTTTCTCTGAAACTGAAGAAAGGTAATTGACATCCACTGTTCTCTGTTCCATATTTAACAGCGCGGTCACTTTACTTTTGATTTTTGAGGTAACGTATTATTTTAAATAATACAGTTGAAAATGTCAGGGATAAAAATATTGAGACCCTTAACCTAACATTTCTTTTCGTTTCAAAACTTCTTCCTGGGAAGTCGTATCTTGATCCTGCAGGTTAGCGTGTGTGTTTCCACCATTCAAACTCTCTTCCTGCTCAGTCTGGGGTCAATTTCCCAGGGATGTTGGTCCCATGGACCTTAAACTTTTTCATGATAGTAGCGGCTGTGGTCACAGGAACAGGAAGCTGCTTGGAGATGGCGCTGTAGCCGTTACCTTGACCACAGTTGCCAATTATTTTCTTCCTTATCTCCTCAGACAACTCTCCTCTCTTCTTTCTCTTGTCCTCGTTCAGTGCTGTGCACAATGAGGCATTTTCTCCATTTAAATAGGCTGAATGACCGATTATAGGATTGAGGACAGAGATGAAACTAATTGAAGAGAATAATCTGCTTGTAATATCACTACAATCCACTTATTTATCACCACTTCTTTATAGAATAAGCAAGAATTCAGCTCTTTTCACAGCTTTATTCATTTCTGTTTTATTCTGCAGCAAACCAGAAGTGTGCAGGTATGCCAGACAAAAGAGCTTCTGATTTCAACACTGTTCGGGAAGAACCAGAGCATTGTTTCAACGTGAACATTTTTGACAACGTCAGTAAATCTACAACTGTATTAAAAAAAAAAGACTTTGTATATAGATACACATTGTATTTTAACAACAGGTTTAAATGAGGTGTACATCCTGATGTGAGGAATTTAAAGGTAACTACAGCTCAAAGCCGTGATGACGGGCCGGCTGTGGGCCGAAGTTCATCTGCGGCTACAGACAACTTTTCTCATTGTCTTTCAAAACAAAAACGCTGCACTCAGCAGAACAAGAGCTGACAGAAACTTTTCTTTATTGACACTGGATACATTTGTTTGTCATCTCTGACTGGATTTGAATACACATTTTGAAAGCGATTAACATTCACATCATCGCTGTTTCTGTTTTCTGTTTTATTTCTTATCTCTTCCTTTGTTTTGTTGGTTTTCATCTCAAAGCAAACACCGCAGGATCATCGCTGTCACAGCTAATAAGTGGGTGCTTGGTTTTGTTCAAATACAAATAACAGACTTGAGTCAACTGAAATAAAATGAGCTGAGATTGTTCATTTTAGTGCCATTAATTGTGCGGTTCTTCATTGGAGAAGACTCAAACTCCCAGATCTCCAAACCATGTAAACACAAACTTTTATTTGTACAAATTTCTCTTCACTTTATGACTCAAAAATGTATCTGTAACATGATCTTTCACAAATCTTATACATGAAGTTTGCTCATCATGAGGGGCATTCTCACGCCTGTATAAGTGGTTGTATAATGTCTCTCAGCTTGATCAGAAAACGTCTATTACGAGGAGATTTGCTACTAAGATGCTATTGAGTTGCATTATGGGAAATGTAAGAGATTCCATTAGAAGGCAATGTCTGCCAGTCGGTCTATCATGTTGGTCCAGACAGAGACTAAAGGAGTAGCACAGACACTCATGGTGTCCAGAGGATGAACCATACTGACTTTGGTGAGCCGCTAACCTTTCTGCTAGCATCATCAGCCGGTCAGAGATTGGCACAAACTTTTGTACAGACATTCAAGGTTCCCAGACAAAACTTTTATCACCAGCATCAGGTCAAAATTTCACTTTGGAGGTCAGTTTTGAAGGTATTTCATTATAAAACTTATTAGACAATCAGCCTCAGCTGTGCTTTAAGCTGAGTACTAAACAAACAAAGATGACAAGGAATGATGACAACCGGCTACAGCTAGCCCGGCACCGCTAACGGCTCTTGCTGGCAGTGACAGCTCCAGACACCACCGCCGCCTCATGCAGCAGCGAACCTGGGCCTGAACCTGGTAATAGTAGAATGTCTTGAAAGTATGCATGTGTATGTGACATGTGAAGTAGTGGTGAACACTGGAAAATAGGGCTCCCTGAAAGCCACAATGTAATTCGAACCCTGAATACACCTGCTACACATCAACATGCTAGCGCTGTGACTGTGAGCATATTGGCATGCAGGTGAAAAACACCGCAGTGCCCCTTATTAAACACAAAGTTTCCTGCAGGAGCCATTGAAATGTTGTGTGTGGTCAAATCATGTGACGTGGAAAATCAAGAAAAAATTTCGTCCTTCCTTTAAACATTATCACATCACAGTAAATTCAAACCCTTCACTGTCACTTGGTTCAGCCTCACGTGCTCTCACAGCAGACCTTACCTCAAGTTCAAACATACACAAGCCAAAAATCTGCTTTTCAACCAGTAAATACAGAAAACATCCAAATGACATGTTATTGCTCTGCTGTTGTTGTTTTCTCTTGTTGTTTTGTTTGTTTTTTGCACTGTTACTAATAACTTTTCATTCTTCTCGTTGGGATAAATGAATTATTCCCACTGATGTTTATTCAGTCCATGAAAGAAAACATCCATGAATGTGCATTGTGCCCATCAAATATACATAATGAAGGCTGCTAAAACTTGTGTGAAAGAGAATATGCAATGCTTTCAATAAATTAACTTCTAAATAACTAGATGTGTGCACTCAACCCTCTGCTGCTTTTTGCTTTGTTTTTTTGACTTTATTCTTCTCCACATCGGACTGCCGTGTGATATTTCTTTATATTAATAAAGGACATGGATAGGGACATGTCCATATTTGCTCAGACAGAGGATACCAGACACCCATATTTAATCACAGAGACACTGCGCTGTGTTTGCTCATCTTGCTGAAGCAGAAGCAATTTGTCATACTTTGCAGGAGATAGGTCTCAGTCCGAGCTTCAAACAGAGACAATGAAAAGTCTGACCTGGGTCTTTGACTATTTCACAGCACCATTTTTAAGAAGCATTGAGTTCAAAGGTACAGTCGCTTCAGCATCGGAGGTTTCTCCAATATGTGAC
Source organism: Seriola lalandi dorsalis (assembly GCF_002814215.2). Classification (NCBI taxonomy): domain Eukaryota; kingdom Metazoa; phylum Chordata; class Actinopteri; order Carangiformes; family Carangidae; genus Seriola; species Seriola lalandi. The sequence continues at coordinate 508,462 of NW_019525521.1, read as the reverse complement.
AGTTCAATCTACACACTGAAGATTTTGAAATTTGCAAAAAGTCCTGATTCTGACCTCTCAAACCTTCATCCCCACGTTCCTGGAGCTGAAGGAGAAAAAAAAACAACATATTTTTGAAGCCCCAACTTGTATTCCACTGTGAGTCATCCTTCTTTGTTCATGGCTCTGAAAAGGAGTGTAATGGAGCATGTAAAGAAAGGAGTGTTTATAGGGCAGCTTTGGAAAGAGGCAAGAAACAGCCAATTAACTGCAAGAAGGAAACATTGGTTTGTGTGTTCCTCCGAGGCACAGCGAGCGAGCCAAGAACAAGGAGGAAAAAAATACTAAATACAGGTCAAAAATTAATCTACCAAAAACGTGCTGCTTTAAATCCCTCATATCGTGTTTTCACCACACGTTATATATATATTTTATAACGTATATATAATCTATTATTTTACACTGGAACTCGAGGCTGCCTCACAGGCAGAAGGTTCTGGTTTTTGTTGTGAGTTGTGAGTGGAGTTGGTGCCTGGGAGGTTTCCCTCCAGGTGCTCTGGTTTCCTCCCGCGGTCCAAACACCTGCAGGTGAGAACAACTGGCCACTCTACTGTAAATGCACCATAGGTGTGACTGTGAGCATGAACGGTTGTCTGTCTCTGGCTTATTTTTATATAGAGATCCTGCTTCGTCACCGTCAAGAGCAACAGTCTGGCACAATGTTCCAGAATCAGAGACGTAACACAACAACGTCAGCATCTGTCCCGCCATTTTGAATCTCCCTTTTTTCACAGACGTCGATCAAGGTCTGTCACTTCCTCCGCTGCAGTCATAACGACAGAACAACAAAGCTCCACTTCCTTGTTCATACATTTTATACAGAATAAAAGCACAACATTCCTGTCGTGAACAGGCTGTTAAAAGGGGGTGTCTCTGTGTCAGCCCCCCCCCCGACCTTAGTACACAACACAACTATTGTGTGCTGCCAAGGGTAAACATCATTGTGCTTCCACCCAGGAAGAAAACTGCAATTACTGAGCACAAAAACATTCAGTCTCCATATTATCCACCTAAATGAATAGAACAGTTTTGCCGTTACACCTCAAAAACTTTGCCGTTCTTCTTGTTTGAGTCTGAATCATGATGTTGGTTCGTGTTTGCACAGACAAATGTAAGGTTAACATTTCAGTCCACAGGAAGTGGAGTGTATTTTTAAACAGCACGTTCAGTGGGTTCAGTGTTTTATTGAGGGTCTGAACCTGACTGAACCTTGTGATTAAGGCTGTCCCTTCCTGTCCTGGACAACGAAGGATCCATAGGCCTCACCTATCCCAAGATTCATTGCGCGCCAGTGATGGATCACTTTTGAGAAAGAGAATAAGGTGGTCTTCAGATGCAGGATGCAGCCCCTAAGCTGGGACACACATATCTGTGTATCATCGTTACCTCACGTTCTGGAGTTGAGGTAAATAAAGACTGAACGACCGTGGATCCAGACGGAGGCTGGGAGCTGTGTGAGAGACTCAATAAGAAAGAGTCTGCCTCGGGCCCCAGTGGTTCACCTGGTGGAGCACGTGTCATCTGGGCGCAATCTTTGTCCGGCCTGTGGCCCTTTGCTGCAAGTCGTTGTCTCTCTCTCTCTCTCTCTCTCTCTCTCTCTCTCTCTATGACTGGGTTATAGTCAACTTTAACTTACATTTTACAGTAAATCCAGCAGACATCACAGCTCAGTCTTTCTCTTTCATTCATGTGTTTGGTGATTTTGTCAGACGCCGTCGCAGTTATAAAATCAGACTTGTGTAAATTTGCCGTCTCTCACAGGAGACGTGAAAATGTTGGGTTCTCCTCTAACACCGCAATGAATTCAAATGTTTAACTTTGTACACAAATCTGTGGATACTTTTCCTTTATCACTTCACATACACCAACATTTCAACTTTTTTTGTAAGTTATTTTAATTCTATTACAGTGCCAGTGAGAAAGAGAGACAGGAGGGTTGTGGAGACGGGGGAGGGGGATTAGATGCAGCAAAGGACCTAAACCTAAATGGTAAGCACTCCAAAAACTTCTACTTTTATTCCTATTTTGTGTTTTCTGATTCCATGTCCTGCTTTAACCCGACTGCTCTCTGAGTGTGTTCTGTATAAACCTTTCATAATGTGGGTTGTGATGAACAATGCAGCAGCTTTGGGGCTTCATACTTGTAGTTTTGCTCCTGATTCTTGACCGCAGGTAATTTTCCCAAATTCCCACAGCTGAACTTCCCTGTATCCTGTCCTTGTGCCGTCATGCCAAACGGCAGCTCCTCTCCCTCCTGGAAAGTTTTGGAAAGGAAAGAGAAAGAGGGTTTTGGAGCCCAGCTGTCAGCCAGATGAAGCTTCCTGCTCTCTCTGTGTGTTCTGTAAGCAGAGAGGATTCTGGGTCTGTTGAAAGAGTAAATAACATGTTGTCTTTTTTCTGTCAAAGTTTCGCCTCCTTGGCACCGTGCACTCCGTACACAAGCACAGCACTCTGCCAAACTAAGCTTGGCTAATTGGTGATTCTAGACTGGGGATTATTGAGGAAGCAGAATTCATCACAGTAAACACATGGTAAACAGGGAATGTTTTCCAAGGCTTGGAGATGAATCAAATATTGTTGTGTTCCTACATCATCATCGCCGTTATCAAGCACTGTTGCTTTTGTGGGAGTTTTGGGAATGGTTTTTGCAAGTTTGGGAATGACAATTATTTTTTTGTTCGGGTTTGCAGTTGATCTGTTTGGAGTCTTTCTGATGTCACTGGAGATACGGCTCCAGTCTCTCTCTTATCAAGCTCAATCCTAAATGAACTCCCCTAAGAGCTGACAATGATGTCTCTGCTTCCCCGGCCTTCTCAGGGCAGCGCTAACAACACAGCTTATGACTGCGGCAAGTTTGTCCAGAAGTTGCTGCTCGCTCTCTTCCCCAGTGAACTTAAGCAACTATTTTCAACTCGAGAAGTTTGTTTTTCAGTGGGCACCATGCAGAACAAAGCCCAACTTCAATTAGCTAAGCTCACTGGTTCCCAGTTGGAGTGCCTTTAAGGCAAAAGCTTGACATTACTTTTGAGTCCTTCTTCCTTTCCCAAATTCATTACGAGTCCCTGTGATCACAGAACACAACCTAACGATTCTGCTTTTATCTGATGATAAAGGGCACAATGCAAGAAAGAGATGAGCGTTCACATCAGAGAGCAAGAACCAGCAATATGTTTTTGCCTGCTGTATCATTAAAAAAATAGAGGTCAAAACCTGCTCTGATGTTTGCACACATCAACTTCTCCACATAATACATTTCTCCAGTCCATAAAGACGTTTGCATTTTACAGGTTAATCAGGTTAAAACGCCTCAGCTGGTGTTTTTCTGTCATGTGATATTACAGTCTTTGTCTGCAGTTTTTTTTTTCAGCTACAGTATAAATCACACAATCTGTGCTATTTGGAGACAGACGTTTGTCTATCTGCACTTGTGCATGTTGCCATCAAATAGTTTCACTTAAAGTTTATGTGCGTGAAGCAGTCGCCATTAATCACAGTCTCAACCTGAATTAGCTCCCATTGTTTCTGATGCTGAGCCTCAAAAACAACCGCCACCAACGGGAGAAGTGCACGCTAAGGTCAGGACAGCTGATTAGTTCAGTCAGCTGTAGCACTCCGAACATCTTCAGCTTCAGTGTCAGTGTTGGTCACTCACTCAAAAAACAAATACTTTTATACAAAATGTTTGACTTCATGCTCCCAGAAGCTACAGGTAAATGAGAATAACCCACAGGTCGTCTGTGCAGCAGGTTATTGTGACCCATACTTAGGTTTTGTTGCTAGGCGACATCTAGTGGTCGTAGTAATTATGACAGGAGCAAAGGGAAAAGTGTGGTGACGTAGTATAAAGAGAGACAAAGTCCAGGAGGAGGTTGTGGTGGATGGATGAATATGACACAGGAGATCGATGTTTGATTCCCATGTGAAACCAGCAGTTTATATTGTTACCATGGCAACAAAAGTCGTCTAATGTTGAGGAAGTACCTATTTTAACCCAGATCACCATCTTTTCCTAAACTTAACCGAGCCATGACCGTTATTACGGTAACCATGTCGACAAAGATAAGTACGCCGCTCTCAGCACAGTCCATGTGTTTATTACTGTGACCATGACAACCAAGGTCCGGTACGCCTGCCGCTGTAGGGTCAGTGCCAGTCTTCAGATTGCACAGTCCTCAGTTTTTAGTGCACATTCCATTTTTTTCATTTTATATTTGATCGAGTGAGTCTTTGATGACGTGTGTGGGCCGAGTCTTTGAGGACCCGCAGCGTCTACCTGAGGACAGGGGCAAACAGGTGGTGGCCAGGGTGAGGACAGTCTTTGACGCTGGACAGGCAGCGGGTGTCTGCGTTGTCTTTGAGTGAGGGAAGAGAGCAGCTTATGATTTTCTGTGCTGTTGCTTTTCTGTGCTTTTGCTGAGCACATTCATACTTCCAAGAGGAACGATCGTTTTGAACGTGCATGGGGATTTTATGTCATTCCATGTGTTATAGAGCAATTCTGAGCTCAGACTTTTCATTTTTAGCTCCACTACTGGGTTAAAGAGAAGAACACCAACCCAGAGTGTTTCTGATGTGAAGGTGGTTCGAAGTGGGTTTTTTTTGCTCATGTATTGACGCACATGTTCCTTTAAAGCTCCTGCCGGGGACAGTCACCTTGACTTGTGTGAAGCTGCAGTCAGACCCTTTATGCAGGACGTTACAACAATATTACTGCTCAGCTGTTACTCAAGCCAAGCATGATAATCTTGTTAGCCACACTGACTTCACGGCAAAGGTCCCTCTCAGGACTTTAAAACATGTTAATTCTCTGGCCATTTCCACCTTAGCCAGGCAGAAAATGCCCTTCTCTCTGGAATATATACTCTATTGATTAAACTGCCTCAGAGATGCAAAGAAGCCCTTCTGCTCCTTTAAACGTGTTAGCATTTTTTCTCAGTGTGCTGCCACCGTGACCGACCGCTTTGTGCACGCTCTCACTTTTATGCTTCCCGACATCAGTGAAATCAGCAGCATGAAAGCGTTGTTTGGTTTAAGAAATTAGCTCAACAACGTAACTCCAAAATACGTAGTGTATATGTACAACACAAACGGAGGTACGAGCTACCAATAACGATGCAACACACAAATGAAAGTGCAGGCTATCGGTTGCTAAGATACGTATATACTAGTATGAAAATGCTCAAATGTAAATGCTTGAATGCAAATATTACAACTGTGTAGAGCAGTGCAAAGGACGTACAGAGGACAATGTACCAGACAAAGACATAGAGAGGTCAGAGGTCAAAGTTCTCCATCGTTAGGAGAAACATCTCAAGTCCATCTCACGGAAACTCACAACGAGCCTGTTTCCTGCGTGTGGAAGCTGCAAACGACCACTGCACTGCTGTGAACCAGCAGGTCCCTGAAGGTGCTCATCCTCTTCTTAAAGTTCTCCTTCTCTCAAAGCCCACAATCAATTTCCAATTCTGTTTTGAGTTTGACTTGTACTGGTCTGCACTGGTGCACGCTGCCTCCAGGAAATAGCCACATGCTTGCACTCAGTAAAGTCCCACCCTGACAATGGTTCTCACCTTCTCCCACCTCCCACCTTCTCTTTCCGTAGGCGTATGTTGAGAACTTTCAGTCCTAAGAACCTGTGTAGTCATTCAGACATCAAACTTACTGCCCTTCACACTTCGTGTAGCTACTGAACTGCAGCTCATACACCTCAGACTGCAGTGGAAATACAGTCTTTACGACATCATGCACTTCCATTGTGTTGTACAAACTTCTTCATACACACACACACACACACACAGTCGTGCAGTGTGGTCAGCCCATGGAAAACTTTGTAAAACTCCCAAAACAAAAATTAAAAACAAAAATTTAAAATTCTAGTTTAGATCCCAGAGTGTCCACGGATACCAAATATGTCAGGTTGAATTTGGGGGAAATGATGCACACATCATCTAGATATTAATATTTCCATTTGATCTAATGGTGCAGCTATAAAAAAGTTATCTTAAGTTTGAACATTTCACTCACCATGTAGTTCAAATGAGAAGATGCAGAATATGCTCTATATGTGACATTACCATAAATTAAGAAAAATAATTACTACAATTATTATTACTACATTTTAGAAAAGTCAGTTTAAAAGGAAATAAAATTTTAAACATATTTCAAGCTTAATATAAATAAACTGAAGCTGTAATGATGTTGCTGGAGCACCTGTGTTACGGCTAAGTTTTGTTGTGAGGTGCTGGTAAAGGGACGGACCTGTTGCTGTCATTCCACCTGTTGTTGTTTACTCTTCCTGCTCTCTTCTTCTCTCCGGGTTTGATGTGAGACTTGTGTTGCGCTTGTATCGTTGTAGAGTCACGTCTCTAGAACCATCGACATCTACAGTAAATACATAGAAACAAGTGCCGTCACATTTACAGAGTTCTGGCATCGACTTGGTAACGAAGGGTCAGTTCCACTGTCTGATGAATTTATCTCAACAATTACAACTGGTTTATGCTGCTTCCCTTGTTCCCAACATGGAGCTGTAACAACCTGTGAATAGGGAGCGCTTGTTTACTGTACCACAGCAGGATGTCCAAGCACAGCATCGAATCACATTTAACCTCGGTGGCTTAAATTGTGACCATAATTACTTTGTACTTCATTGTAAATCCATCAATTCTTGTTTTATTATTCACATTAATAATCTTTTTTTTTGTTTTTTTCAGAAACTTTTTGGGTTGAATATTTGAAGAACATAATGATTTTCTGAGCTGAAATGTGAAATCTGTCATGGTCGGTATCTCGGAAGTGCACTTGACTGAGATAAACTCGTCTAATTTCATGCTGACAGCCTGTCACTGTTTACTGTTTTCATGCCTCGCAGTCTGTCCTCGCATCATGACACGTTAGCAAACGCGCTCCTGGAGTCGAAGCAAATGAGGCGCTCGCCCGCGTTACGGGCACCGAACATTACTGGACTGAGTGGGATTTGTTTCCAAATGCAGCTTCACAAAGTTAACTTATTGCGAGTTCACCGTGGGTCTCCCTGTTTTCCATTAATTATAATCCTGTCAGCGCCGTTCCATATGTGAGGAGCGAGGGCTGCTGCCGTCGCTGTGCGCCTCGACAGTATATACAGCCGCGGCTGGCACGGTACAACTGAGGGAAGTGTGGGCCGGATACGCTCCCCTTCACTGGCAGGCAAAGGCTGCATTATGCTAATGTAACAACCAGAGGAAGAGACGGAGCGAGGAGAGAGGGAGAGAAGGAGGAAAAGTGAACAAAAAAGAGAGTGTGAAGAAGAGATGAGTGCGACTAGGAAGAGGGTGGGGTGTGTGTGTGTGTGTGTGTGTGTGTGTGTGTGTCTGTGTGTGTGTGTGTGTGTGTGTGTGTGTGTC
>NW_019525521.1:466640-500816 GCF_002814215.2 Seriola lalandi dorsalis | reverse complement strand
CCCTCCCCCCAGTGATGCGGAGCAGCACCAGGAAGCGTAGCTCTTGTAGCTAATATCTCAGGTTGGCAGCTCTGGCATTTATATGTGTTTAAATCTAAACAACGGGTCAGCACCACATACACTTTTCTCCCTCTTTGACCTCTGAGCAGACGCAGCGCACCTGCTGATGAAGCTGTGCTGCAGAAGTGGATAGACCCAGAATTTAATAATGGCACCATCAGGCGCAGTGACTCACAGATTGCTGCTGTAAGTACCTTTTGTGAAATGCCTTTTATATTGCAGCTCTTTATTCTCCGGGATTAAAGCATGGGAGTATTATACAGCGCTATCTAACGTAGGCTTTAATGGTATGGCATATAGCAAAGAGAATGCAAAGTGAGCACAGTGTGAGAAATGTGTCACTGCGGTCTGTAAAAGGGAAATGAGCAAGCTGGTATGGTAAGCACTTTCTCAGCAGGAAAAAAAAAATGTTTCAAGCCGCAAACACAGGGAGACAGAATAGTGGTTTTCAAAGCTTCGGCGTGTTTCTGCTGCTTAAGGAAATGCCCACGTCGCCGTCGCCGCCCTGACTGCAGGTTCCACCGCTTTCAGAACTTATTCCATCTCAAAGAGGCATTTGCAATTTCAATTTTTTGATAGAGATCTGACCATTCTGCGTCGCATTTTAAATACTTTGGTAAAAATATTAGAGAATATTTTCGAAGGCAGCCGGAGGCGTGGGGAGAGTAAGCTGCTAAGCTGCTTAGGACCCCCATGTGAGTAAATTACAAATCTAATGTCCTTTGTTCATTCGGTTTTGTTGCAGTTTAATTGTTCAGTGATGTGAAAGTTTCTGTTGTGTTTTCTTTTGTTTGTTTGTATTTGTCCTTAATAGATACGAAGCAAATTATATTTGCTGTGTTATCTTCGTCTGCACATCAGCTGGCTGTAAAATAACAACCAGCTGCGGCTCAGGAGGCAGAGCGGGTCGTCCACTAATCTAAAGGTCCAGGGTTTGAACCCCGGCTGCTCCCGTCCACCTAGGGCAAGATATTGATTCCAAATTGCCCCTGATGGCTGTTCCATTAGTGTTTAGCTGTGATGTGTAAGTGAATGGGTGAATGTGGCATGTATTGTAAAGCACGATAAGACTAGAGAAGCGTTACATACGTGCATTTTACAATCATTTTAATCACTGTTTAGTTATTGTGCACATTTTTAAGGAAGACTGCGAGATACAGTTGAAAGCTCCATTAAAAAAAAAGAAAAAGCTCAGAAGTGACCCTTGAGTCAAGATGCATTTGTCAAACTTTAACTGCATTAAAAACTGTCTATGCTGCTGTTACATTTTACTTGATGTGGTGATAAATAGAGACAAAAAGATTCCTTCATGACGATTGGCTGAGTAGTGTCACATGACCAGGGCCGTATAAATGTAATAACTCTGCTACACAGCACAACTTCCTGTGTAGGTTTCTGTTAAAGCACAACAAAGAAGAAATGATTTTAGTTTATCCGTACATTACGTGGTATCTGATCGTACTCTCTGATTCCTGATCCAGTATTTTAGGCAGCATCAGTGTCGGAACAACTCTCGTTTATATACAACATTTCTGCATTGGAAATACAGTTTAGAGAAAAAATAATTCAATGTAATTGATTTAAAAAAATGCACATTAGGAGGATGCTTTTCCCAACTAACAACATGTTACACAGTTTAGTTCCCTTCAGTCTTGTCCACTTACTGAGTCTGTTAGAGACAAACTGCCAATAGAAAGGTCGACATCACAGCAGACATTTCGACAGTACGATGCAGCTGCCAGACGTGACATCACTGTTCCTCCTTCCCATAAGAAAAAAGAAGTGCACTGTGAACAGCACTTTTAAAATCAGACTTACACTATGATTCCACATATGCTGATGATGTGGCTCTTGTTGCTCTGCCACTGTGCTGCAGGACTGGTGTCAGGCGAGTCAACTGGAGATGAATGAGGCCAAAACAAAAGAGCTTCTAATACAATCAAAACCAAGAGGAACCGGTAACACTTCCCCTGTCACACTGAATAACCAGCCTGTAGAGGAAGTACAACGTTTGAACTACTTGATCAGACTCTAAGGTCGACTGCTCTTAATCAGGAAGCGGAGGAGCTTTGGTGTTCGCCATGTCGAACAGGAGCCTGGTTGAAAGCATTTTATCATTTAACATTACAGCTTGGTGCAGACACTTGAATGTAAGGAGCAAAAACATGTTCTCCAAAATTGTTAACATGCTGAGTTGGTGATCCGCAAGTCACACAAACAACTTTGCAATATATTTGACAGTGCTGTACACAGGAAGGCTAAACCTCACACCCACTACACTCACAGTTTAAACTGTTTCTGCTGGCCATCGATTCAGGGCCCCAAGGGCCAGCCGGAGCGCATACAAGAAATCTTTTATCCCCTATGTCATACAGGCACTAAACACAAAATGACTGCACCTGGGAACACTTGTTACTTGTCTTGTTATTTTATAAGATTTGCTCTCTGGTATTTATTTAATCTGCTGCTCATTTGCACGACAGGTTGTTTGTTTCTAATGGTCTGTTGTCTAATGTGCATTGTGTATATTTTACTGTACTTTCTTTAGGAGACGCCAAAGACAAATTTCCACTGAGGTGGTCAATAAAGTCAATCAATCAATCATTATGATTTATTATATGATGTAAGTGACTCTTATGTTGTTTACTAAATTGGTGGAGTTCCCCTTTAATGTCGACGTGTCAGTTCACCTGATTACTGCTGCCGAAGTCAAAGTACAGCCATGAGTTGCCGTTCTGACAGAGGGGACCCCTACAGGTCTGCATCAGCAGGGGGGTTTGGGTGGGGGTTGGGGGGTCATTCATTGTGGCCCCTCAGAGCCTGGGCCCGGCCCTGATGTTCAGATCACTCCCTCTTTCAGCATGTGTCTGTGTGTTTTCCTCGAGCACACTTAAAATTTAAGACTAGACCTTGATCAATCTGAGGAGCAGCGGTGGATGTGCAGTGTCACAGTCAGCGGGGACCAGGTCTCTGCTGCAACACATTAGTCAGCTGTTGTTTTTACATTGAGAAACGGGCGGCTTCTCCCTGTCATGTTTCCTCCTCGTGTCTTATTAGTTTGTATTTGGCGGTGTCTCTCAGTGCACCTGACACGTCGCCTGCTTTGTTTACCATCAGCGCAGGTTTGCTGCCGTCGGAGCTGATGGATGTGTCCTGCAGGAGTTCTCTTCTCCCCAACAGCCGACACATCGGCGAACGCCACTGCATCTTAAAACAAGGACAGCTTGATTGATTCATTTCCGTGCTGTTGCCTTCATTTGTAATTACTGTTATATTTTTATGTCGTTACCACAACCGGCTCCCCCACCGGCTGATGGATAATACATCTCTATCCACTCCTGCACTGGGCTTAATTGAGTCTCTGTGATGCAAATTCACTGAGTTTATTAAAGGCTGAGTTTCCAGAGAGCGATAAAGGGCTGCCTCCACTGTCTGTCAGTTTTATGAGTCAGAATATGTTAGTACATCACGGCCATGTGGAACTATTGTTCCTCTTTACTTTCACTGACTTTGTCCTCAAACCTCTCTCGCAATTCAACATCTATAAACTAATTCAGTCAAAGGATGAGTGAGAAACTGCTTTTTTAAAAGGTCTGAGTGGTTTGGCCTGGACGCAACAATGCTAGTGAGTCATCCCAGGTCACCATGACATGATTTCTATTGGTTACCAGGCGAGATTTCAGAGAAGAGCACTGTGCTAAACAGAGCTTTATAACACTGTTAAATCTGCACCATTAAATATTTTTTATATAAATGTCTAAAATGAAAGTGTGACATGTATATGAAACAAATAAGTAAGAACGCAACACACATTTCATTTAAAGGTGGTGGGCGGGGCTCCAGGTATGATCAGGATTTCTCAATGAGGAAGTAGGTGTAGTTTTACATAGTTTTTTTTTTTTACTTTTTATGTGGGAAAACAAAATATTAATCACAGCAGAGTTTTTTCTGATTTCTGATTTTATCTGGCTTCATTAGGAAAAAAAAAATCGGTAGGTTTCTGAAAGGTAGTTTGACATTAACTACCTGCACATTCACTTGTTCTTTATTGGTGAATTGTGAGAGATCGGGCTCCAAGTTTTGATCCCCCGCAGATAAACTATCGTCATTTTGTGCCGTGAGAAGATAAAAACCTTTCTTCTTGCCTCTTTAAACGTCTGTTGGTTTTGCGTCCTTCTCTTATTCTCCAGTTTTTTCCCCTTTTTGTCCATTTCCGTTCCTGCGGTCCGTCCAGCTCATTTCCACCGGGTCCGTGCAGCAGAAAGACGAATGAGCTGTGTCTGATGTACAATCCTGCAGGTGAGAGCGCAGCCAAGAAAACTCTGACTTTGCTAAATGAGAATCTAACAGATTGTAGGCCTCAGAACAGAGACTGCCAGGCCCCTCCCTGCACACTGTAGGCCTGGGAAGGGGGGAGGAAATCATCACTCCTAAATCTGCCACGGCCCCAAAGACTGATGTTCACCTTTCTGTCATTTATTCTACTCGACCTGTTAGTGCAGACAAGGTCAATTTGGCTCGTCAGCCCCCCACCCCACCCCACCCCCTCCTCTGAATTGCTCTCCTGGCCACTTCAGGATCCCCCCCGAATGCATCAGGCTCTCCACTCTCACTGCACCTGTGACCGCACAGCATTTGTCTCGAACGTGTGTTTGCCTGCCCGGGTGACGGAGCAGGGGGAAACTTTGCGTGTGTGTGTGTGTGTGTGTGTGTGTGTGTGTGTGTGTGTGTGTGTGTGTGTGTGCGCATGCTGAAGTGTGTAATTCGCAGGCTCAAAAGGCCACTAATTTCTGCACTTAGACAGCCACTTGCTCAGCCCGGCAGCGTCTTAAAGGCCCCTCTGTTTTCTCTTTGACCTAAAACTCTCAAGTCAACGTCTCCCCGCCTTCCCGTCCCTCCTCTTTGGGAGTAATTACAGATTTCATTTTCACCTCTGTGTTTTAATTGCTTAACGCTTTCATTAATTTGGGGACCCAACATGACGGTAAAGAATCAAAGGGATTTGTCCAAACACTGATTATATATATTCAGCCTCAGCACTGTGGAGGAGACGGTGTTGCTCGACAGCCGATGGATTTGACGGCCAGTCAGGCGGCGGGGGCTATCAGAGCAGGGATGTGCTCAGATGGCAATAAATCCAAGCAAATCCTGTTGCCCTCTGTCAATTATGAGCCATAATCCCTTTATTTTCTGAGAGTCAAATGGCCTCTCAGCGCAGCTCACTCACTGGAGTCGCGGGCTCAGGGACTGGTTACCATTGCAAAGAGAGGTGGTGATATAGAGGAATAGCAATTACCATAATTACCATTAAGTGCAGATCCGTGGCCGTCCGTGACCCAGGTGGCAAAACATTCCCTCCAAAGATAAGAAAATCATTGATATCTGCTTATCCTTCATCAGTTTTAAATTAAATGAAGAGATCTTTACTCAGTGTACAGCAGGTATCACAAAGTTTGGAGTGACCTCATTACTAGCTTCGCCTCAGCCTCTTGCATCAAGAGACCTCCAGCACATTCGATAGGAAGCTGAATGTTCTCGCTCTCGCAGGTGAGATGGCAGGTTTACAATTGCCATCGAATGTCACATTGTGTACAGGCTGGAAATGTTGTCATAGCCTTGTCAGCAGTCTGTTTTGTAGACTATGACAAACTCCTCAAACAACGTGATGCGTACTGGATCTACACTCTCCAAACACTGACTCCTACGGGACTAAATGATGAAATTTTTCTTAATATGTTTCTTTGATTCCTGACACTGAATATTCTCTAAATATCTTTTGTAAATAGTTTTCTTTATATTTTTCAACAGTAAACCTTCTGGTTCCTTCTTTCATGCAACCTGGTTTTTATGATGTTGCTTTAGGACTCTTTGTGTTTGGACTTGTGTATTATGTTTGAACACTTTATATTGGTTATGAATTTGTTTTATTTCCTGTTTTATTTTGAAACCGCTTCCCTTGTGCGTTTCATGTTTGTTTACTCCCTGTTTTTGTCTCGTGTTAATTGTTGTGTTGTGAGTTCAATCACTGTTGCCCCCTAGTGTATATAAGTCTCTGTTTGTTGGATCATTGTTCTCCTGTTGCCCTTCGTGTTTTCATCCTCTCCGGTATTTTTTGAGCTGCGGTTTTTGTTCCTGCCTGGTTTTATTTTGAATTCCTTGTTTTGTAAGTTTCTGTTTTTGTCATTAAACTTTATTTTTCATCTTGTGTTTTGTTGTCTGCGTTTCGGGTTCAGTTATCCTTGAAACCTGACAGCACGAATCTCTTGACATTTTATTTATATGATGTATATTATAGATGACTGAAAAACATTCATGACTCACTTTTGTAAACTATTTTTATGAAGTATGTTTTTATTAACTCACCTATTTGTCACTATGTGGAGGTTCCTGTCTTCTATGTATTGATGTGAACTGTTACATAGTGAATTTAAATCTGTTTATTGTTCTTCCACTTCTCGTGGGATGAGGTGATTGGCTGACGACTCAAACCCGTCTTCCTGATGGAGGTGTAGGACTGAAACGTTGCATCACATTGTTTACTGCCGGTCAGACAGTGTGTGGGACTTTTTGATTGCCACTTTGGATCCACTCATCCCGTTCCTACGAACTCGCCTCACTGAATAGATGTGCAAAGTTTTCTCACTCTTTAAAAAATTGGGGTTTTACCATGGTGATGCCTCCATGCACAAACCCACCCCAGTTGTCACAGTTTGCTTTGGCGGAACTTGATCAGCGTTCCAGCACCAAATACGAGCCAGGCGTTATCACGCCAACATCGGTGTTGGACCTCATTAATGCTCTGGTGGCTGAATGGGAGCAAATCCCTGAGGCTTGGATCCAAAATCTGGTGCAAGCCTTCCCAGAAATGTGGAGACTGCAAGGACAACAGACTCAGCCCAGATTAATGCCCATGATGCTGGTTGTTCACCATGTGGGGATAATGATCCAGAATCCACATTAGGGCTGTCAGATTCTCACGACTCCATTACTCGATTATTGTAAAAGAAGATGAACGATTTAAAAGAATCGCACATTATCATCATCAGTGTATCAATATTTCAGTTTTAGATATCAAGGTTATCATCAATGCTGGAATATCACCACACCCCTCATCCACATACTTCAATTTCCATCAGTAGAATTGAGTTTATTTTATCTTATATTTTGCTCACATACTTTTTAAACATGCTAACAACCTGGCTGAAATATCTCAGCAGCGATTGGATTGATTGTGTCGACATTTTGTTCCAACATTCACAGACGATGGTTCCTAATGACTTTGAGGATCCCTTGACTTTTCCTCTAACATTTGTGTTGAGTTTGTTTTACCAACTGTACCCAGCGCCCATGGATAGGAAACGACTGGATCAACAATGAAACCAAAGACAATGGGTTGGTTTGACCTGGTGTTAATAATATGTTTTTGAGTTGCTGTTTGACTGGTTTGATTGGTGACCCTTTGTTTTCTACCCCAGGTAGAAGTTTGACCAAGAGACTTTGAATGGTGACACAAAAGGGGAACAGTGTCTTTTGGTCTGCCGTGTCTGTGGACTAAATCACAGCAAGAACTTATGACTTATGATGATGTTATGTACGTATATATATATAAAATCATGCCCTTTATATTTTCCTGTTGTGTCTGTATGGTATACGCCCAGAACAGATATGAATAAGTTGTGGAGGAGAGCGACAAGGCCGGCAGAAGAGCAACACAAGGGAGAGTGAAGGGAGATTATGAAGAGAAAATCCGGTACATGTGAGCAGCTCTCCTGTGACTTCATTTAAAAACACAAGCCACACAACATGAGCCTTAAAAAATTAAATTCAATAATTCATGCAAACGGCTGCGACTTGCCATGATTTATTTGGTGTACTCCACTCTGCCTAAATTAGCCATAAAGAGTGATACAACATTTGCAGGCGCTGCACAAATGATATGTAGGTTGTATGTTTTGTCATAACCGAGGCAATTCATCTTCTACAACTAAATGAGTCAGGCTCGGCTCTGGAGGCGCCCGTATCTTTCTTTCTGCAGGGAATTAATTTCTTAATGTAGTACACAGCGTTTGCTCATGTCATAAACCACGGGCCAATTCAGTGTTTCACTTTTACAGCTATATGAGAGCCAAACAATATTTATCCCTGCAGTGTTTACACCCAGAGGCTCCTGGACTTTTCTACTTACAAGCTGGAATCTTTATGCTTTTATAATCTTCTAATCAACTCTGACCAAATTCATTCATTTTCTCAATTTAGAGCTAATAGTATAATGTCTGGCTGCATGGGCTTTGTGTTGACAAGGCAAGAATCACCCAAACAGATCAGCTGATTTGGTCTGAATGATATGAGTTGCACCCTGGTGATGTAGTTGATAAAGCCGTCACCCACAGAGACATGCAAAGAAAACACATGCAAACAGACAAAACACAAACAACTTCAGGAAACATCATCAATTTGACAACACATGAGCTGCAAATACTCACAACACAACCAAGTGTTTCCAGGGGACACAACAGAAATGAGGAACCTGCTGGGACACACTTGTTGTTCAGTTCTTTTAACTTCAAAAGTCACAATTGGGGATTGAACAACAAGTACGTCCCAGCCGGGTTCATCACTTTTTTCGTTTTAAATTATGTTTTTCTTTAATTTCGATAGCAACAGAGAGAGAGAGAGAGAGAGAGAGAGAGAGAGAGACGATAGAGAGAGGGTGATATGCAGAAATGCGCTCTACCAGGTAACAGATTCAACAGTGTTTTTTTTTTTCATCTTGTATAATTTATTTCCAAAACTTAACAACAACATGAAGAGCAGTTAGGGCCACTCAAGAGTTGATAAGCACAGATTTATATCTTGTGTGTGGCAGGAAACAAAAGAAAACACAAGTGATGTTTGGAAAAACATCTGATATAAATATTTCATCAGAGTACGTGTTTTCTTTTAACATTTTTCATTGTGTTGCCAAATTGATTTATTTTTGCATAATTCAAAATCAGCTCGGTGGTTTACTGGATATTAGATGATGGTAACATGTAACATGGAATAAAATGAGCCACAACAAACACAAATGCTGTTCGCCCGTGTGGCGAGGCGTGTGGCGGCCAATCCGAACCACATTTCAAAATATGAATATGTGAAGATTACCAACACTTTGCACACGCAGTATGAGCAGGATGCGATTGCAAAATATTACCCTACAGTAAGTGCACTACTATCCATCTGTTTAACTGCACAATCCTGAGTGGAAACACCAGGAATTTGAAAAGAAACAGATATAATATCGTTGACTTTTTCATTATGTTTAGTATGATAATAGTCTAATGGAAAACCAGGGGGAAATGGTGTCGCTCTTGAAGAAAGCCAGAGGTCCTGCATGACAAGACAGAGACATGTCTTGGCTGCAAAACAGTCTGATTTTGGCTTTTGTATCTTTCCTCCATGCAATATCCACTCAGTGGCCACTTCATTAGTAACACCTGCCTGCTAAGGCAAACAGCCTGCTCCTCCAAACATCACATTATGTGGCTGTAGCTCAGTACACCCAGCATGCAAACACGGTCGAGAGGTTCAGTTACTGTTCTCGAAATGAGCCAGATGTCTCATCTACGTGACTCTGAATGTGGCGCGTTTGCTGGTGCCAGACACGCCAACTTCAATGTCATGGAACCGCTAAAACTCCTGGGATTTTCATTCGCTAGAGTGTCTACAGTTTACAGGGAATGGTGTGATAAACAAAACAAATAAAATGCAGTTAGCAGCAGTTTATGGGGCTAAGACACTCTGTCACCTAGACAGGTCAGAGGAGAAGGACCAGACTTGTTAAAGCTGACAGGAAGATGCATGTAGCAGCCAGTGCAGAAGTTGTTTTAGGAAGTTTAATGCTTCTGTTTCATCTTTTTTCTCTCGTGCTGCATCACTGCACACGTGACTTAATATAAGAGACCTGCAGCCTTTGTTAGTGACACTGGTATGAAGGAAGTGATTCTGTATGTAAATGAGCCTTTGTACGAGGAGAAGTGAACAGGTATACAGACCACTTACCTGCAGACCTGAGTTCCCCCAAGCTTCCCCACGAGCTCTGCTTAACCCATGAACTGAAAACTGTTGTTACTTACCTGAGCCAAGTCCATACTCACCTGCAATCTGTGGTGACTCACCTGTGCTCCATTCATCCTATTGAAAGCATCAATAACGGTCATTTCAAACTACTTACTGGGTCCTACCACACCCCGTGACACCAGCTGTCACTCAAAGCAGCCACACCCACAAGAATGCCTAACTTTAAGCCTTAATAAAATGTAAACAGGTGAGTTTTCTAAAAATGCACCCACATGCAGTTGTGCTTTTAACATGTAACAAGTTTACAAGCTTTAACGCGATTTTGGAGGAACTGTAGTTTTTAGCACTTCAGTGTTGGCTTCCTTTTTCAGCCCCGGAAGTTGCCACTTGTGAATAAACAGCTGGATAACATCGTCAACTGGAACTTCAGATAACAAAGAAGCAGTGGCGAAATCATCACAACAGGTGATGATGAGGGATGCAAATGTTACCTATAAACCAAAGCTGAAGGAATGCTAATGCTACTTATAAACAGATGATAAAGGTTGCTTATTCTACCTATAAACCAGTGCTAATGGGTGCTAATGCTACAACTGTTCCAGGTCTGATATAATACAGTAATGGAAGCATTACTACTGACATGCTCACTTTCAGCTTTACTCCAAATAAACCAGTGTTTCTTGCCAGTCTGACTTCCTGTTTGCGGTGTAACCATGTACAGTGTCATCATGAATAAAAATCATAATGTTGCAGATTCCTACTGTTGTGAGATACAGTGATAATAAAGAATATATTGGGAAAATATTTCTGCAAAATGGTGTAACTGTTGCTGTGCAGGGGCAGAAACGGAACAACAGAAATTAACTTCTATAGTGTCATTTGAGGAACATTCAGACAAAAAAGGACCCCATCATATAATTTCCATGTCCATTCACAACCTTAAAGTAGATGAACAGAAGTGTACTTTAGTTAATTATTGTGTGACAATTAAACAGCAACCCTTTTCAATCTCTAATTGTCTAATTTTCATATTCACTTCAAATACTCCAAACAACAGCCACTGCCAGTACGTTGCAGAAAATAGCTTTACAGGCTTTACAAAGTGTGCCACTGTCTTTTAAGCATCAGGGAAAACTGAACTGACTTGCTAATACACGATTAAAATTGCATTATCAACGCAAAGGGGGCTTCAACAAAAAAATCCTCTAGCCTCTTAGATGGGATATTACTGCTCAAATATGCTAAGCAGCATGACTAGCAAGACTTTCCTTTGGTGTTACTGTGAACTGTGTGGACACATTTACAAAAGAGGAAACGTTGAGTCGCAAAATGTATTGCAGCCATTAAAGTAAGTAGTATGATGCTACCTTCAAGCAAACAACTAACATTCAACCATCATGGTTTCAATGCCCTGGTCGACCCCTTCATTTTCTAAATTTCTCTTCAGTGTCCTTATCTAAATCTGACAGGCTTACTCTCCTGTTTTTAGCTGTGTGCCGGAGGCTATTTGACTTAATGATAAATGTCAGATTTCATGTCGCCTCTGCAAATTCATCAGTAGGCTGCTTGAGATGTTGAATGTCACTCACTTTTTTTCTAAATTAGCTTCAGTTCTTAAGTTCATCTGCCAAGATCTTCCTTTTGTCAGCTTTTGTTTTGCTTTCTTTTTCTTTTCTCTCATCATCAAGGTAAGCAACATACCTTTGTCTAAATCTTGAAGCTGACATCAGAACCCCCTTGGAGATGAGTGACTAACAAATCCTCCTTCATCACAAACCCTCGCTCCACGCTGGCTTCTCCGCGGGAAACGACCAAGAGAATCAAGACTTCTCCAGCCGGAGCAGCACATGGCGACAGTCACACCTGAGTTCGAAATGAGCCAAAGCAGAAGACGATGCAGCAACGTCGAGGAATTCTCTGAATTGTTGTGAGACTTGACCACCTGATGAACCCACTTGGCTTGTAGCAACCAGGGTATGAAGGACACCTTTCATCATCACCGCACACAGGTCCTTCTTTCAAACCATCAGCCTGGGGTCATGACACTGTGTGTTTCTTTAGCAGCAGGTGGGTTCACTGTCGCCTTAAGAAGGAGTTCAGCGAGGAGAGTCTTGGTCTCCGTTCTTATTTCTGCCTCTCTGAGCTGCCTGACGGATGTGTCCGCTACAAATCCAACATGAGTTTTCCCAGCATCCTTGTGGTGGGAACAATTAGGAGAAGCTTCTGCATGTTGGTGGTTTGTTTCGGGACCTTGTCCGTCATAAACCTCCAAAAGACCTTGCAACGACGACAGAGCAAAGCTGAATCCTTTCACAACACTTGTTACCTCGGAGTACAAAAACGTCCTTGTCATAAAATATATTACCATTAAATTCTACAGGCAGAAATTCCACTTTCACTGAGTAGACTAAACTACAAGATATCAATTAATTTTCATCATTTTAACCCTTTATATACTCTCTTTTAGGTTATACCACTAATGATTCATTTAAAATTATCACACAATGATGGAAATTTTTTAAATTTAAGGTTAAGTTTGACATTTTCTTCTCCCCATTTTTCCCCTAACACAGAAACACCCAAACTCAACCACTCTCTCTCCTTCTCTCTCTCTATCTCTCTCTCTCACACACACACACACACACACACACACACACACACACACACGTTCGGGCTTCTGTGATTCATAATACAGGGGGCCACAAGGATTAATGAGAAATGCAACCATCTGAATTGTGAGCTTAATGTGCAGAACATGAAACATGAAAGTTATTAAAACTGTTTTGTCAAATGACAATGTTGAGTGTCATTAGCCTATTGGACCCATTTAACATGTAGATTACCATTATATGTAGATCATGTCGCCCATTATTGCTCCATCTCTCAAAAATGCATTAGTGCACTTTACATGTAGTGACCTGCATGTGAAATCACATCGTCACATTTATTTTCCTGTAGATTTATAATACACACTAATACATACACACAGACATACACATACATACTGACACACAAACATACACAGTAATATTTCAATTCCATACATCCAATATCCACTGTCAAACTGAAACTTACAGTCAGACTTGCCTTTGAGTAACTTGAACACGTCATCAGTCATGAAGCGAAGCTGGGCTCAGGCAGTCAGGAGAGGAGTAACCTGCTTTGCAATGCTTTCATATACTGCAATCCGCACAGCGAAAAGTGAATCTTTTCTTCTCGTCTTGACATGATTTGCATTTAGGCTGTGGGAAATCTCCCCGGACAACTGCCTCAGCATATGTCTCTCCATGTGGCCACATGAGAAGTGCTCTGTAGTAGACATTCATGTTCTCAATCCAGCAATGCTGACAAAACTTCAACATGAAGGCTTCACTCATGTAGCCCTGGTGAAATCCTCTGTACGGGCAGGACTGTGTTTGAAAAGCCAGGCGAGGGAGAGTGTGGTGTTTTCCAGTTTACACTGTGGACGTCCATCGATATTTGAATGAAATTTTTCACTCCAATTCCACCAAGAACTGAAACCATTTTGCCAACGGCATCGAATGCAGCAGCAATACCAAAAAACCCGTCTCCACCATCACAAATTCAAACTTGCAGGTCTATCTGTTTCCGTTGCAATTTGTTCAGTGACTCGTGACAAAACGTCACATGTCTCAACATCTCTAACAAGAAGGGATCTGAAGTAAGGTGCAGAGGCAAACATGTTGAGGTGGGTGGCTTTAATGATCCCACATGTAAAAACCAACCAGTGATCTCACTGTCCGGGAACATCTCTGAAAACAGCTCCCCAACACTGAGACATGGATTGTATGAATAGTGCAAATCCGCCACCTTATAAGGGGCATGTGTAAGTTTTCTCTGCTGTAGAACATGGTTTCTTGCTGGGAGCTGATGGTGGTGGTTGTCACCTGACAAGAGTCTTTGTGTGAATTACAAGATGTGATGTCACAGTGGGTCATCATGTGGTAC
This sequence comes from Seriola lalandi dorsalis, assembly GCF_002814215.2. Classification (NCBI taxonomy): domain Eukaryota; kingdom Metazoa; phylum Chordata; class Actinopteri; order Carangiformes; family Carangidae; genus Seriola; species Seriola lalandi. The sequence continues at coordinate 486,728 of NW_019525521.1, read as the reverse complement.
ATTTAAAGATCTTTGCATCGTAGCTGTAGCACTCACAGTACCTGTCACCTGTTGGAACCTTTGGGAGTTTTTTTTTTTAATGCTAGGACCTCAGCATTGTAGCACCCAGCGACACCACAACCGTCTGCCAGACCGTCTTAATTACATTGTTTGGGCTCTAAAGCAGTTCTGCTCAAGCAGTGGAAAAATTATATAAGTGTTACTGTACTTGGCTTGGAAACTGTTGGGTAGTTATTATTTATTTATCGATATGAAGGCTAAAACTGTCAGATAAATGTAGGCCTACTGAAGTAAAAATAAGACATCACTGAGTATAGAGAAGGATTGGTAACTATCCAATTGCCAATTAGTGATTTTCCATGTCGTTATATTACGATTTATTTAGTGCTGCTGCACATCTTCTATCCAAATGGACAGTTTTGTCTGGAGATGGTGCACTGTCATGCCAAGAGCCACTGCTGCTGTTTGCTCTGAGATTTGTTGGATTGTTATATTTTGTTTATTGTATGTTGGTGTTTGCATTTTACAACTCTTCTACATGGAGACGACGCACAAGTTGTCAGAGAGTGTGGCTGGGCTGCACAGCAGCCAGCAGCCCTGTTGAGATTTATTAGGCTGTGTTATAATTCCTTATTCGTTATCAATAATGAGGGTGATATGTGACATTCAGACTTCCACATCAAAACGTTAAATTATCCATGTAAAGTCCATGATTCTTCCAAAATTTTATGACCTTTCCAGGTTTTTCATGAACCCTGTAATATATAGCAGAATAGAAGCTGGAGATTTATGTATTGGATATCAGAATTTTCTTCTGCCAGTGGCATAAAATTGTGACACCCTGTTAGGTACCAGTCTGATACTTCAGAAGAACATCTTTGACTGAAAATCTTCCACAGGACCCGACAAAAACAGAGCCCTAATTGGGCGACACTTATGTCATCCTGAGGTGTGAAAACACCTCTTGGAGTATAACAAATTCTCCTTTCCTTCTGCCTGCTGACTCTCCAGAGCAGCAGAGTGTCCTCCTCCACCTCCTTCTGCTCTCTGCTGTAACCACCAACAGTAGAACCCACATAAAGGCCCAGGGCCTGTTCTCTGAACTGTCCCTGGATGCCGACACTAGAAGCCTCTGCTGCTCCCTGCAGAGCTGAATGCACATGTGAGGAAACAGATGATGAGCCGAGGAGAACAAACACTTCCCAAACTCTCCCTCCACACATAAGGTCACGCGGGCTCCGGCTGGAATTCGTGTATTTTAGATTCAATACTATTTCCAAAATGTTCATTTTCACTACTACAACACACTGTACTTAACAATCTGTTGTAGCCCAGTGATGATATCCTTTCTGCAAGGAAAAGTGATTTCAAGAAACTACATAGTACGGTTTCAGCAGTCCACAAAGTGGTTTAAGAGAGTTCTGTGCTGATGTGGCATTGCACCCCTACAACACTGTCTGCCTCGTGATGGACAGTTTCAAAAAGGATCAAAAGTGATGCAGCATCAGAGAGATCGTTTTTTTTATTCCACACAATCTTCCTCCTTGTCGAGACCCGGTGCTCACAGTATCCCCAGCTTTTTTCATTGTCACATTTGTAATCTTTGCCCCAAAGAAATCAACTGACAACACCTGGGACAATTTGTCAAACCTCACATAAAATGCTTTGTACAACTTCTGCATTGTATTATAACTTGAAAAGGGCTTTTGATACTGTTCAGAAAAAACTTGGGGAAAAGTTCAGTTTTGAACTTGTTCCAACAACATGGTTTGAATCTACAAGAAAGGAGTCGGTATGCTCATTTTCAGAATGGCCTATCCAGCCTTGTCACATGCAGTTAAGGTGTGCTCCAGGGATGTGTATTTGGACCATTGTTGTTCTGCGTAGATATTATTTATGCAGATGACATAGTTCTTTATTAATCAGAAAAAAAGACAGACAAATCTCAGCAGGTTGTACCAGAGGACATGGAAAAAGAGCCTTAGTGGTTAAGAGTCAATAAACTCTTCCTAAACTAGAGCAACAAGTAGAGCCCAAAGGGGTTTAAGCCCTTTGGGCTCTACTTGTTGCTCTAGCAATGTTTAGTGTATGAGGAGTGATGGGGTTAATATCTCCAATCAAGTCTTTATGTTCACATAGTGAAGAGTTACACTGGATCTTGCCGTCAGCGGAAGCAACTTGAGACCAAGGTAATCAAAATGTAGTTCTTCACCTGGGTGTAACAAGCAGAGCAAGAAACAAGCAAGTTATTTTTTAAACAGAAAAGTTCTCATCATTATGTTCGACACCCTTCTCTAGATCACACTCCCAACAGGGTCAGATCAGATTCAGTGAGAGACACACCAGAACAGAATTTAATTAAGTCTACTGACAGTGGTCTTTAAATCTGTGTCTTATTGACCCCCCCTTTAAATTACAGAACTGTTTAGATGGGCTTTACTAAAAGCCTCTAAAGAGGCTTTTTTGGAGAGGGCAATTCCAGATCTCCTGGAAAACCTTACATTCAAACATGCTGCATTCAAGAGCAGCCTCCAGTTTTCATGATCTGCCACTAAAGGATTCTTTCGTTGGACTTTGTGGTTACTATTTCCTGTTTTACTTTGAAATGACTTACCTTATGTGTGTGTCATGCCTTTTTTACTTCCTGTCTTTATTTTCTTTTCCCGCCTTTGTGTCTTATTAGTCCCTCCTCCCTTGTGTATTTAGTTTCTGTGCTCTCAGTCTTCTGCGTCAGTTCGTCAGTTCACCTGTTCACTTCTCCCTGGTCTCTCCTCGTGCTTCTCCTCAGTTTTCCCAGTGCTACCTGTGTTTGGATTCTCAGTTTTTGTTTCTGGGCCTGGTTTTCTACCTGTTTGGCCACCAGAGTTTTGATTGTCTGCATTTTGTTTCCAAGCTTGTTAGTTTTGGACAGTTTCATTATTGAAGTAATTTTCACTGCACCTACCAGCCTTCATGTTTGTCTCCGTTTTGGTCTGGTAATCCTAAATCCCTGACACTACCACTGTCTGAAATGAGCTAAACAAGGAACAAACTACTCCACAAACTTTTAAATATAAATTGAAAACTTATAAGCAGACTGTACTGACTGTTTGGTGTGTTTTGGTTCCCTGTTTTATTTATTCCATTCCTTTTAGCCATTGTTTAACCATGCGCGATGTGGTTCTAGGAATGGATCAGTCAGTCCGCCACACACTTCTGCTAAAGCAGCAAGAGGGTCAGGAAGGGAGAGTTCTAGCTAATGAAGAGAGATAATGCTAGTGTGATCATCTGGTCCCCGGTGTAAACAATGTGACGTTGAAGTTGCTGTGCACCGGCAGCGTAGCTGATCACTACACTCACTACAAAGTTACTCCACGATGAAAAAAAACTGACCAGAACCTGTGTAGTTGCATATTTAGAAACTTCTTATAGGGTTGACGTATACACATAGTATATGATTTCATCGTTTTTAAGACATCCAGTCAATGAAATACATTGTAATTTGCTGAAGTTCATGTCAGGAAGGCGAGATGCATTCTGGGAAATGTACTTTGTTTGAGCCACGAAAAAGTTTTAAAGCTGTGGTTCAGACAATGTTCTGAGGACCTGAGCAAGGGGCAGGAAACTGAAGCAGATTACAGCAGTTACCTGGATGAAAAAATGAAAATACAACAATTTAGAAGATTCAGACACTGGCTTCAACCTGCTAATCTGCTAACCAGGTAGTCAAGGCTCAGGGTGAGAGACATGTCAGAGGGGGAGGAGGATTTCAGCAAGTAAAGGCCAGTATCACTGCTAGCCAAAGGTAAAGGATTCACCTGATGCAACGCTGTCACTAAAGCTTTTATTTCTCAGCCTTTGAACGAAATAGAGACATGAAATTGAAACAATTTGAGACATTAAACCTTTGGCTTTTGTTGTAAATCATTCCCATATCCAGTTTTCAAGGAAAACCCAATTATTTACAATAAAGGCCAAAGGTTTAAGCTATCAAATGGTTTTCGTTTCATGTTTCTATCTGCTTCAGATGCTGAATCATAAACGTTTTAGTGGATGTCAGGTTTTTCAGAAAACCCTGGTTTTGGAGGGTGTTTTCAAGCTGCTGAGGTTTTAGAGGAAGACTGAGCTATTAATGGGTTAAAGAAGTTACTCGTGAAAGTTTTAACGAGTATAAGAAAGATAAAAAGTTTGAAAAATAAAATGAGCAGGAGCAACTGCAACCGGCTCTGCACATGATTTGAATAAACTGAATTGAAAATGTGTATGCATATTTCAAAGAACTATATATTTGCATCTCACATGGGAAACTATTAGAGAAAAAAAAAAACCATCATATAAGATGGAGCATAGCTAACAACTTGGACACCATAATGTGGAACAAATCCAAACCTGAAAACCTATAACCATGCAAGATGTTTAGCTTTGTTCTGCTTTGCAACTCCTTCATACTAATTATGCAGTGTGAAGCCATTCTTTAGGTAAGAGCAGCCAAATAGGCATTAGGAGATGTCATATGTAAATTATATGTAAATAAGGGACGAGTGGAATACATTAATTTTACTCAGCTGAATCCAATTTGCCAATCTGGATCCCAATCACCTCTCATTTTGATGTGTGACGGTTTTACAAGTCAGATGTGGAGAGTTTCATTCTCCCGTCTCCCCATCACAGTTTGATAAATGAGTGTTTTGGTGCAACAAATAGAGCTGGATCACTGTAGCAGGATATCAGGACACTGACGAATAATCCCCTGTATCATCTAAGTACCATGTGTTACCATATGTTCAAAACACAAGTGTAATAGTTGAGATGTTTTACAAATTTACAGCTTGCTGACCCACTGAAACTACTGGAAACATCCAATTCAAAATTTAGATGAAGTAAACATTTAATCGTATGTATTTTATCTCCATGTGTCATCATTCTCATGCAGGCAAATAGTTTATGGTCATTTATGGGAAATTGTGATATGTAGGCTTCACACACATCCGGAGTAATTTGGGTTCAGTGATTTGCTCAAAAAGACCTCGACATTTGGACAGGGGACGGCAGAGATCCAACCACCAATCTAACGGCCAATATCTGCCCCTTCCACTGAACACAGATCTGACCCAGGAACACTGTCATGACTGGGATGAAGGGAACAGATGGGATTTTCTCATTTCCCCACAAACAATTGTATGCAGTCAGAAAAAACTTACTTTATAGGTTTTAGTGCACAAAAAATTAAAGGACCTATTTGTATGTTTAGCTATTGCTACATAGCCAATGTTGGCATTAACAGCAGTCTTGAGAAGAGCTTCAGCAATTACATTTACAACACAAGAGGTTATCATATGTCCTCTGAGCAGCGCTACTTCTTCAGGGCAGACTGGACGCTACAGTGACTCGGTATCGGAAAGCGATGAGCTAACTGTTTAGCATGCTAACCTCAGTAGAAAAACATTTGAGACATTTGATGCTGAACTCAGAATGCTGAACATTTCTAGACAGCTGTTAATGCTAATGTTGGTTATGTAGCAATAGCAAAACTTAAGGCTAGATCCTTTTAAAGAATAAGCATCAGAGTGATTAGCAGTATTTCACAGACTCTGGAATGAACTTCACATCACTGCAATGAGAAAAGTCACTGAGGTCAGTAAGAAAAAAGGTCTTTAGCTGTTAAGTATCTCTTTGATGAGCCAAGCAGTGTTGTTTAAGGTCTTGCATTATTCTTCAGCTTCAGGACAGTTCAATTTCAGCCATTGCCCTTCCATCAGTGATATGTAAAGATATTGTCTGATAGAAAGTGAACAATGTATGACTTTTGACCTTTTGGATCGAAAATGTCATTACTTCATAATTTTATCCAATTAGACATTTGTGTTGAATTTTGTCATCCTTAGTGTATGTTAGCGTATGTAGTTATGGCCATAAATGTGTTTTCTGAAGTCACAACGACCTTGACCTTTGACCTTTTAGCACCAAATTCTAACCAGTTCATCCTTGAGTCCAAGTGAATGTTTGTGCCAAATGTGAAGAAGTTCCCTCACAGCGTCGCTGAGATATCATGTTCACGGGGATGGGGCGGACAAAACCTGAAACACAACGCACACGTTCAGAAAATTTCTTATAATGAAAATTGTGATGAAAATTGAATTATGGATGCTTTTGAGTCCGTATTTCCTCAACACCTTATATTCCTTACGTTTGTATTACTCACATTTTTTTCTCTCTGAAGTACCCACAGCAAGACGACATGATGGTTCCAGGAACATGACAGGGACTTCACTTTACCCTGCTGACCTGCACACTCTCCACATCTCACGCCAAAAGAGCATCTTTGAAGTGAGACAGAATGAGAGGTTCACAGTGTGGCCAAAAATCTAAAAAAGGCCCGAGCGCAAGCTCCACCTTTTATCTGCGGACTGTCTGCCTCCGGATAAGATTCTGACCACGTTCAGACCATCCACACTCACACAATTCGGGCGGTTTTTGCAGACAAAAGGTGTCCAGTGATGTGAGGGAGGCGTAGGGAATAAAATGGCCTGATAAGTGTCCTCATCCTGCTGCTCCTGTCATAATTAAATTTGGAGGGTTACATGTGCTGGCTCACTGGGAGGGGGGTGCAGCAGTTGCTTTCGTTATCTTATTTTAATTTAATTTTCTGGTTACCTGACACAAAATAATTAATCACGCCATGTTGTTAGCTAATCATGGTGAGTTCAATTACAGCTGTAGTAGAGAGAAAGCGCGTGTTTGCCCGGTGTTGACGCTCCAGCAATATGATCTTTTATTATTGAAGAACATACTGCTCCATCCATGACTTCTCCCAGACGTCCTCTGAACACACAGTGTATGGTGCTGTAATATTTGCGCACGAGGAAGCAGTCAGCCCATCCAGAGTGAAGAGCCTGAGAGAGGCTGGTGAGGGTGTCGGCTGATGGGTTGGTTCAGCTAAAGGTTATGTGGGTTTACGGAGGAGTAACCACTTCATTCTATAGCTCATCCTCTTCTAGCAGGTTCATCACTGACAAACTGTGACACTGTTTGAATTGCTGTATTCGGAAATAAAAGACTGACGGTCAGACAAGCTGCTGATGAAGGAAAGTCAAAGACCCAGTTAATAATCCAGGATGTATATGAGGGTTTTGTCATTGGTTTTACAAAAGATAATAACTTCATGAAATTAATAATGTGTTTAGAAGGGCCAAGGCCAACGTCACACAACATACATCAGACTTCAGAGGAAAACAATTCAATTTATAGTAAATGATCTTGAGCTACCCCAAAATTTCACAGGTTCCTCCCTGAACTAAGATCCGTCCCTCCACTAGGTTTGGTGCACATCGGCTCAGGACCTGTTGCGTAATCCTGCTGATAAACAGACAAACAAACAATGCAATCTCACAATGTTTCAGAAAGTGATCAAAATAAATAAACTGTTGCCCGGCCAAACAATCCTACACACGTCAGTCGGATCCAGACAAACGTGTTGAAAAATCTCACACAGTGTTGAGGAAAGTGATAAAAAAAATTGCAAGATCCACCCCTTTAACCAGATCTGCACCAAAATCTAATGAGTTCTTTCCTGATCCATGTCCAATCCCTGCACCAAGTTTGATGCAAAGCGGCTCAGTGCTTTTTATGTAATCCCACTGAGAAACAAACAAACACAGGTGAAAACATGGCCTCCTTGGCGGAGGTAATAGTGGAAAATTACCTTCACTAAATAGACCACATGGTGAATATAGGATATTGTATTCACACAGGACCATTAACAACATTTCATACTCAGCACTGCTGCTCTGAGGTTCTACTCACGTTTACTAATTGCCTCCAGTTTTCTGACTTTTTATTTCTGTTTTCAGTCTGTCACAGTCTTGTTTCCTGCAGATGTTTCACACTGAAAGGATTACTGCAGGGGAATACAGAATGCAGTATTTAAGATCAGTCTTTAAGATCAGCGTTGATGGTGCTTTGATGCCGTATCCTGCTTTAATCATATGCCCCACAGTAACTGTCCCTTCTTCTTCTAATGCAGAGCAGCAGCAGGTTACACAGGTACAAACAGAACTGGGTCGCAGCCTGGTAACTTCTATTCCTCGTTACTGAGCAAACACAGTGCTACTGCAGTGTTTCCATGGAGATCAGTGACCGTAAGGTTTGCAGTGCAGATGGCTTTGCAGCATCTATGTTAGTGAATAGGAGTTTCACGATCTTCACTATCAATTTGAAGGAAATAACACAAGCTGCCAGTCACAAACTTACTTCTGCTGACCACATGACAAGGGGGAAGTGAGTAGACAAACAGTGAACTACATTGATAACACTATTAAACTGACATCTGGTTTGTACGTACATTGGATATAAAATGTCATCACTACATTTTATCCTTACAGATGTTTGAGTATGACTGCATGAGTTATGGCCAAAAACGTGGACATTCCTGATGTATTGCATTCACAAGAACGTGAGGTTGCCGTGACCTTGAACTTTGACTTTCAACCAGCAAAATCTAATCAGTTGATCCTTGGGTCGATGTAAAGCCATTTTTGAAGAAGTTCCATGAAGGCGTCTCTGAGGTATCATGTCCACAAGAACGGGACGGATAGACAACCTGAAAACAATACGCCTTGTCCACAACATCTGGAATGAAACATTAAGAATTTTCTGTGCTCAGCAGGATGAAATCATTTGTAGGTGTCTTTCAAAACCTTTAAAAATTGGAAGCTGGAAAATGAATCTTTATGATATGGCAATGCAATGGTGAAGACGGGGTTAGATTATTGTAGGTACAGACACTGTTTTACACCGAGAAACACTTTTTCTTTTCAACTATATTCAACCTGGTTTCAATCTAGATGTATTTTCACCTGCTCATCATGAACACATGAAAAGAGCCAAATTCCTGCACATGTACGTCTGATCCCTCTTTATAGTCTGTCTGTCTGTCTGTCTGTCTGTCTGTCCGTCTGTCTGTCCGTCTGTCTGTCTGTCTGTCTGTCTGTCTGTCTGTCTACCAGCTTCCTGTAAATTGCTGAGGAGAACGGCTTTTGCCAAATGCCTGAAATACTAATGCATCTTTTTGTCTGAGTGACCTGCACAATCACACGCTCTGCCCTCCACCCTCCACACACATTCACTACTGCTGACTAATGTTGATAAGTGGCCCAGCTGACATTGCTTGTTTGGCTCCTGCCTCTAATTAAAAAACATCCGGGTGTCTGGTTTCCCTCCACTTCTTCCCCAACTGGCTGATCCATACGGAATTCCTTCAAGATTAAAAATGTTAAGTGGTTGGCTTGAGGCAGCCGCAGAGAGCCCTCATCACTTCTAGTGGTGTGGTTTCATAAAAGTAATTCAGTTATTGATTCACCAGTCAAAAGTGATATGTGTTGGAGACTTGAGGGCTCTGGCAAGGTTGATCTATAGACGAGGTGAGGAGACACAAGTGGGCGATGCAGAGAGACGCAGATGGGAGAGAGGAAAGAGGGGAAGTTCAAATAATTAAGTCACGGATGTCACGTTGATGACTCGGCGTAGAAGTGACATGACAGTTGCTCTTCTTTCAGGAAAAAAAAAAATGCTGTCAGCTCCTTTAACATGAATATCTGATCATTCCTTCAGATACAGACGGAGGTGACACCGGTGAACAATCTTACCTCGCAGATTTGAGATGTGGCGGGGTGTTTTGAGGGGAAGAAAAAATCCCTTTTGCCGTGAACTAACTGCCAAAATGTGAACGTACAGCCTGTAAAGGGTGGTTAAAATCAAGAGAGACCATGTTTGTGGATTCAAAGCTTTATCGATCAAACGTTCATCAAACTTTGATGTAGGCTCTTTTTGAGACTAATGCCAAGTTATGAGCAAGAATGCAATGATAAGCCCGTAATAGTAAAGACCCATGGGTATCCAGGGAGAGCCTTGATGCGAGTGGAGGGGTCAGAGGGGATGTGATGCAAATCAGCAGCTGGGGTGAATATAAAGGAAGAGCTGAGTGCACTGATTTCTGATTTGTTGACAGAAAAACCTTTTTATCAGTAACTTAATACTAAAGTTTCATCTGAGTCTGTAGAGATCAGTATTACACTAGTCTTTTGCCTCTTTTCCCACATAGCAAACTTTGGGTATCAAATGACAAGGTATTTTTCGATCCTCGATCGTATCAAAACAATTCGGTCAATCCACGAAAGTATCGAAGTTCGATACCCAGCCGGAAGTATATCAGTTATAGAGTCTCTCACAGCTAAGCCAGCATTTTAGATTTTAGACTAGCCGTCAGTGAAGGTGAAGATTCAGGAGACTGAGGTCACTGCCCCTGCTCTCAGTCCAAGTCTGAGTTAAATCCAAGCTCACCACTCGGAAAAATACATTTTCTTAAAACTGGGCTGGTGGAAAGGTTTGTTCATTTTTTTAATGGGGGTCGTATGGAAACTGAGGAAGAGGCCGCGGTGTTCCCTCTCACTCCAAAAGGGGAAAATCCTTTGGCACTCCTTCCATCAGGCGTGTTCAACAAGGATCTCTGTACGAATGACAAGTTCTTCTCCTCAGAAAAACAGACATGTTAGCACTGACCAGTACTGACCTGCATTCATGTACAGTATTTTCCTCACCTGTCTAGTTGCATTGTACCGACAGGTGAGAATCACAAGAGCAGACAGCAGGCTGGAGTGAGCCGTCATAAATTTCCAATAAAGGTTACAGAACCTTGTGTTGCGCTTTGCATTATTTGGAGGCAAATGACATTCCAGTGCAGGAGCACACACGGCCTTTAAACCAGTGTTAGTACTTCTCTGTATTCCCTCTGAACTTGGTGTATTGGATGGTGTAACTCCAAATGGATGGATGGAAGTCAGTGAACAGTCGGTTAAAAAAATAAATACACAGAAAATATTTACAGGCTGAAATGTCAGAAAGGCTTCCGACTGTGACACCAGCCGCATCCATCGACCCGGTTTCTCAGGGTCGGTATGTCTGCGGCTCCTCTTCCTGATAGGATTGATCCTGTGCTGTGTGTGACTGACATCCAAACGTGAGTCAGGGTTCTGTGTTTGGATTATTGATCATGTATGTCTGATAAAGAATTGCCAGGGTGTTTTGATCTATAGCTCGGGCTCTGCACAGTTGTGTAGAACATCATTTTTTGCTTGTGGAGAATGATTAAGTTTTCCGTCAACGTCAAATGAATGTAAAGTTTCCTCTGGCCTTTGAAACACTATTTTGCCAATCACAGCACAAAATCCATTGTTTTTCTGGGATGCAGAAACATGTCTGAACAATAAAGAGAATTAATTTAAAGTGCAAAAACACCAAATCTCCTGTCAGTGTTTAAAAGCAGTTTTGTTCGTCTTCATGTTGCAGGGAGACATCATGGTGGGCCACACCGCCTGTGTCTCCTGATGTGCTTCTACTCATGTGGTGAACAATAAATAATGCACTACACTGCATTCCCAAAATTTCATCTGTCCCCGTCTCCATCATTTCCCATCTTCTTTTTCCCCCTAGATATAAATCTACATGGAGCTGACATTTACAGATTGCAAAAAGGAGATACACCAACAAAGCACCTTTGAACTGAATTGATAAAATACCCTGGGGACCAAATATCCAAACCTTTTCTTAGGTGGAACTCAGAGGAAGGATGTGATAGAAAACTAAAATAATTTTTACTCCTCATAGAACATTTTCATTTCTCAGCAGACACGGTGCACTATGTGCAGCTGGTGTAAAATACAGATTATTTACGGTTTGTTTTGATGACAAATTTTTATATCTTCTGGTTATAGAAGCGGTATACTCCAATTTAATGTAGCAAAAATTGGCCGGTCCAAGCAACGATGAGCCCTGCAGAAGGGAGGGCTCTGAAAAGCAGCCTTTAAGCCTCCCCTAATGTGTCCTCGACTCATCTGTTTGGGTTGTAGACAAACTGTAGGGGATCCACCATGACCAGATTGGAGAGCTTCATGGCGGCTGGTGTGAATGCCACCGGTCTAAAGTCGTTCATTGTGGATGTGTTTGGTTTGGATGAGGATCCTTCAGCTGCGACTTCTATTGTCACCTCTGCTGTCAGTGATTTGTCGATCCCTGTTCTGACTGCAGAGCTCATTCAGCTCAATGTTGCTACAACTACACATCAACACTATTTTCACTTATAGATGCATCAAGCAACGGCAGCTAAGCTACATAACACTGTTTGAAGGTGACATCATCAAATGTGTTGTGTTGTCCGAGCAACAGTCCAAAGCTTTTCAGGTTACTGTCATGTTTGACAAAAAGAGCCGCGAGGAGGAGGAATGGATGTCGGGTCATAAGAGGTATGATGTATTCTTCTTCTGGTATTTCCTGAAAAAGGAGAGAATTTCATGTAGTATTCACGGAGTATTATAGAAGCTGATATCAGTGGAAAAGGTTTGTGAAGAGTCGACAATTAAAACCATCCCTTTCAAAGGCACAGCTTCAATCAATGAGTTCTAATCAAAGCTGCCGGGAAGCCTTCATGTCACCGAGATCCTGCTGCTTTCAGTGCAGCGAGAGAGATTGATCAGCGTGAGCCGGAGCTTGCCTCACCATATCTTTGGACAAATCACAGACTAACAGCACACATGATAATGAACAAAGATGTGAAACAAGAGGAAGAGGAGAAGGAGAAGTGTTGTATCATTAGTGATCAGAGCATGGCTTCAGGACAGTCGGACAGTGGCTGCTTATTAATTGCACAACCCACAACCCCAGGTACATCGTCAGCACCCCCCACACAGCTAATCTGATTCATCCGTCCCTCTGTGTGTGAGATCCTGCTGTTCCTAACTCCATTTCATGCTGGCCCTGCCAAAAGTGTCTCGCCAGCTCTGCCACTGTGTCCCCAACCCCTAATCAAGGCTGGACAATCAAACAATATTTTACCGACTGTTATGAACTCCCTGCTAATACAAGAAAACAATTGGGAGATTTGTGTCTTCGTCATTCAATGTGAGGAACAAGGAATGGTTTGTGTGTGTGTGTGTGTGTGTGTGTGTGTGTGTGTGTGTGTGTGTGTGTGTGTGTGTAGCTGTGTCTGTGCTGTTGTGTGCATGACATGAACCATGAGTGGAAACTTGACCAAAACAGAATCGGATATCTGAGACTCATCAGCCGGGCACAGGTCATATATATGATATATATATACCAGCCAATTGATTGGTGTGTGTCTCCAAATAAAGACCCACAGTTCAGCATTGGAATAAAATAACTGGCTAACAACTACTTATCTGTAAAAAAAAAAAAAGTTTCTGTGCCAAAATATGTCAGTAAAAATCAACACTAAAGAAAAAAAAACTTGGCAAGCCATGATGTTGATGTTTTGGTGTCGTATTTAAACTCCAAGCTCAAGACAAATTATTGTTTTTTTGTCTGAAGTCTGTACATGACTTCACCATTTGTACCTGAGAGAAAATTCTACATATGAGAAAGTAAGTGAATTAACACTTGAGAAATTCAGACTGTGTCAAATGTTACAGCTGAAATTCTCAGTTGATGTGATCACGCTTATGTTTGCCCTTTGCCTCTTTTGACACCGGCCGGTGATGAATTGTAATGTTCCACTCTTCACACCACACCGCTGGAAACACCTCTGGATGAAGCTGAGAGTTTGGAAAGCAGATAAACACACGGGGGGTGAGCTGACTCTCTAACAGCAGGTGGGTGCCGACCTGCCGATGTACAAATCCTAAAAACATTAACGTGAGCACCAGCCTCACAGACACAGTAACAGGTAGCAAAACGAATTCCCTCTGACTAATGTCAAGTGGATGTATGTAGGTGGGAGGTCACATCTCACAGACTGAATAGATTATTAACCTCCGAACAACCTAACAGCATCTTTTTGGTTTATTCAGCCGTCTGTGGTTGTGTGCGCACTGTCCTGTATGTATGAAGCACAGCCTGTAAGCTCACCGGCTGTGACACTGTCGGGTCAGTGGTCTGCTCAGAGAGAGAAACAAAAAGAGAGGTAGAGCGAGACAAAAAAGACAGAAGAAAACAAGTAAGATGAAGAAGAATTAAGTATGAAAACCTACAAAATGAAAGTTACAAAAGCAAGATATTGCCAAAGAAGACAAATGGGTTTTGATGTGGCGTCTTTGAGACTTGGGAGTTGAGGAGGAACCACAGCAAAAGCACGATCACCCCTAATGTGTCTGTGTGTGAGGCTCCTCCCACAGGTCAGAGGGGCCTGACTTGTAATGCTTACTAAATTTAAACTAGAATTATCGCCGCTGCCAACCAGTTTTTGCAGAACATTATGATGTCACAGTGAAGTTGACCTTTAACCTTTTGGATATAAAATGTCATCACTTCATCATTTTATCCTTATAGACATTTGAGTTAAATTTTGTCATAGTTAGAGTATTAATTTGTGAGTTATGGCCAAAACCAGTGTCCACCAAAATCTAATGAGTTCATGTTTGAGTTCAAATGAAAGTTTGTGCCAAATCCAAACAAATTCCTTCATGGCAGTCTTGAGATGTCAAATTCAAGAGGCCAAAACTGTGTTTTGTGAGGTCACAGTGACCTTGACCCTGACCTTGGGTAGGTCTCTGACTGATCGCCGGCGCAGAGGCATAAAAAAATCATCTTATAATAATTTATATTTTCTCTATCTAAAATCTGTATCATGACCATCACTGGCTCCTAAAAGAATGAATACAGCTCTGTCCTAACCGCCCTGACCTTCCCTGTCCCAAGGAGCCGGTAACCCACCTACAAGAGTTTCATTAGTGGCCCTTAAGTCTTCTCGGCTGCAGCCGCGCAGCAGCTGAAGTGTCCCAGTTCTCAGTCCCCTCACATGTGACACAGATCTGATGGATTTTAATCAGTGTGAGAAGCAAAAACCTTCACGGAGATGTTTTTCTTTTCTTTTTTTTTACTCCATCTGGACTACACGGATATATCACACACACACGGTGCCAAATCTGATCCCCAAAGGCAAGTGACCTACATGCAACTTTCATCTGAACACTTCAGTCATAATTTGTAAGCAATACCACGACAATAAGTGATTCTTACATCGTTCACTCAGCAGCTGGCATTCTTTGGGCGGCTTGGCTGAGCCAGCGTTAAGGACGAGGAGACACATCAGTGAAAAGCAAACACATAAAAAGGAGTCATTATTTTTCTGAAAACATCATATACACATTTAGAATATGGGAAAACACATTCTGTTTTCCCCAAAGTCAAATTCAGAAGCTGCCTGTACAAATATCTGCCTGTACTGTAGGTAACTTAACATTCAGGGCAAGTTCCATCATAACACCTCTCCTCCCTGACAGGAATAAAATTCCTGGGGAAACACTGGTGTGTGTGTGTGTGTGTGTGTGTGTGTGTGTGTGTGTGTGTGTGTGTGAAGCAGTGGATGCATCTGTGAGCGGGAGAATTTGTGTGTATGACCATATGTGTCTACAATACAGCCAGAGTACGGCAGTCAGCCAAGCTAAGGCAGCGCTCAGCCCACAGCAGCTGCTTGGCAAACAAGCAAAATGCCACCGTGAAGCAAATAAATAATCCATGCCTTTAATTAGCACCCCCACCACCTCCACCTCCTCCTCTTCCTCCTCCTCCCCCTCCTCCTCTTGATCTCTTCCCTTTTTTGATGTCAAGGGCCGGAGACAGGATTTAGTTTTCAAAGAGAATACGAGAGCTGCCACCTCTGTAGTTCAAGGGTGATCATAACCCAGAGCCCTTAGCCTCTTGTGTTCAAGGGGCTGGAGCATGTTCGCATCCAGCGTGGAAGGAAGAAGTGTCAGGGTTGTCAAGTGTTGCAGAGGCGAGGCAGGAGGGGACAACAAGCCCTGGGAAAAAGACTTCATGAATAATTTCAGCTGACAGCCTTGTGAGGGACGGACGACGGCAGCGGAGTTTTATTGTGACGATGACACTGTAATTCTGATGCTGCTGTGTGTCTGAGAGTGAAAATTCAAGCCAATTTCAAGCTCATCAGTAACAGCGAAAATGAGACGACCTGAAATATTATTGATCGTGAGGGAAGACGGAGCTGCACAAGAAAATATGTACCAGTGGGAGAAGTTTTAACCAGAGAAATATACAGTATCTTCGACAATGCAACACATTACGTGAACCGTGAGAGTAGAGTATGGAGAGAGCGAAATGTCTCGGCTAAAAACGAATTCTGATCAATACCTGGACTCCTGAGGGACTCCTTCACATGTTGTTATGTTGCAGCCTTCAGCTCCACTCAACGCTCCATGATGACGAAGTGAAAAACATAACTTTAGAAACAAAGGGACAAACTGAAACTTCATGTTGACATAAGTATTCAGACACGTTACTCAGTGCTTAACTGAGGAACCTTTTGTGGCGATCACAGCCTCTCGGGTTTGATGTGAGAAGCTTTGAGCTCCTGGATTTGGGGATTTTCTCCGTTCTTCTCTGCAGATCCTCTCAGGCTCTGTCAGGTTTATGGGGACCGTCGGTGGACAGACATGTTCAGACTTGTCCCTGAGAAACTCCCGTGTTGTCTTGGCTGTTTGCTCATTGTTCTGTTGGAACGTCCTTTAGCTGCTTCTTCACAAACTGTCAGTGAGGAGAAGCTTGGTCTGGACTCTCTGACATGAAGCTCAGATCAGTGGAGAGCTGCAGTGATGCTTGTTCTTCTGGAAGTTTCTCCACACAGGATCTCTGCAGCTCAGAGAGACCATCAGAGTCTTGGTCTCCTCTCTTCTCCCTGACGTCTCAGTGAGTCCAGGTCCGGCTCTAGAAGAGAAGAGTCCTGGTTGTTCCAGACGTCTTCATGTCAGAATGATGGAGGCCACTCTTCTTCTCGGGAACTTTCAATGCAGCAGAAATGTTTTTGTGTCCTTCCTCAGATCTGAGCCTCGACATGGCGACAGCGCTTCGCATATTGCCGCTCTATTGAGTTTAACGACCTTGAAATCAGGTTGGATCAAAAGCTCTGACACACTTTTCTCCTTGTCTGTCCTGATGATGTTAATGTGCCCTATAGACACGCCTCTGCCTCCACTCTCAAACCCCTAGGTTCAGTTTATCACTCTGCCATAAGATTCATCCCCGGTGACAGTTTTTCTACCATCGTTGCATCTTGTATGAAAAGGCTGGGTGGGCGTCTCTCACTGTGACACATGACAGACATCAGTTTCCATCTATCATACATCACTCCCTAATGAAACTGGTCCCACAGTCATTATTTGAGCCGCTCAAGTGATCGGCTAATGCTCAAAGTCCCATGTGCAGACACTAATTTTAGGGAAACTGCTTTTAGTTTTTGTGCTGCACAAACTCGAAAAAACATTTTACAACACACAACTTTAAAGTGTTTAAACCATGTTAATATGACATATGTGCTGCTACCTGCTCATTGGAGAAGCCAAAGACAACTTTCCACTGAGGTGGACAATAAAGTCAATCAGTCATATCTATGTGTATTTATTCTGTTTAAAGTGACTGACACCTCAGGTTTTCTTGTCTTCTTCTAAAGCTTGGGTCGGACCAGAAACTGTTAGAATATGTAAAGACCATTCAGACGGTGTTGTTGCAATTGCTGCCTTTCTGTATACACGATATATATGTAAATATCTGTTATATTTATGTAAATGCACGTATAGAAATATTGTTATGCAAATATAAAGAAGAGTCAAAAAATTGCATTAGTACAATGTGTGTGCTCAACAAATACATCAGTGCAAATGTGTGGTGACTGAAGAAAGCAGATATGTCAGATGAAAATGTGAAACTTGTCATGTTGAATTTTAAATATGAGATCATTTAGTTTTAGTTATTATTTACACTGGCCTCTTTATTGGCTGACTTCCATAAGTCAGGCTAATTCTTCCAGGCATGCAACAGTTCATCATCTGATCATCTGAATTTAGCAGACTGTTCCTGTCTGCACTCGTGTGAGATTTTATTCTTCAAATCCATTCATGAATCATCCTATTAACTGTAATTTATTTTTAAAAATGGTATTAAATAGATATACTGTCCCCAGACAGAGAGCAGATTTGTAAGTCTATCTATAAAAAATGTAAAATACAACCCTTTTATGAATAAGTAGGACAAAATCAAGTCAGTGTCACATATCTCAGAGAGATCACTGTCTACATAAGAAATGACAGGGCCTTTTATGGAGCGCTACAGAGGCTTCCACAGATCTGAATCCTTCGCGCTACAGAGATTTAGCTCCTTCCAGTTCAACCACGGGTCTCAAACACATCCACCGTCCGCATCATGGCCCATTTCTCCAGGTCTCTCCATCTGACTGAGTCTGTCGCTGATTTATTATTCCAGCTCACCGGTGTCAACCTGTGGTCGACTGCTCCGTAGGGACCATTTGATGATCGATGGGAGCCCGGAGGTCACACAAGGCTGGGGTGCCAAAGAGGTGCTTGGTATTCAACAGGCTTCCTGAAACCAGCTAGATACCTCTGAAATCGTGTTTAACTCAGAGGAGAGAGGTGTAAAGGTTTTTATTATTTATCAGTTAATTCCTATCAGTCCCACTCGCCATTTTATCCTCGTCTGAAGCAATTTACACATATCCATCGCTTCCTTTATTGCCAATGTGCAAATGGATTATAAGCTAAATTCACTAATGTGAACAAACGACCCAGCACAAAAAAAACATCTTTTCTTAAGAGCTTGGCACTTTGTATTGTGTCTTATCTCCAGTCTGATGTTCCTCATCTATCTCCTATTATCAGTTTATAACTGACATTAGTTTAGGATTATCTTTGTCTCCACCCACTACAGACTCATTCAGTACATAACCCGAGGAAAGTTGAATCAAGTGCGACTGAACTTTTCCAAGAGGCTTCATCAGCTCTGACTGACTGGTGAGGAGATCCAGGTGTTCAGCCTCTGTGGGGTCTTTAAAGGCCACTGATGTCACTTGGTTCGTTAGTGCTCCTGGTTGTGTGACAGCAGTCGTTGTTGGAGTCACCTGAGGTGTGACTGGTTCAGTAGGTGGGGGACAGGTGGTGTCTTAGACCTCCTCGTCTGTTTCTGTAGAGAAACCAACCAGGAGCACTAACGATCAGGTGACACCCATGGCTATGATAACAAAGATCTACAACCAACTCCAGTTGCCCTTGACTCAACCTTTGTTGGATAACCATGATGCTGAAGACTGAGGATCTTCATCAGTACAGTAACGTTACTCAGTAATATAAAAGGTCTGTAGTACGAGCCCCCAGTCTGTCAGTCAGCTGGTCAGCCTCCAGCCACCAGACGCCAAACCTGTTCCCAACTCTGTTTCTGAGTTGTTCAAGCCTTTTCCCAGCAGACACCTGCTCATGGTTCCTGTTGACGCCGTGCCTGATCTCCGGTCGGCAGCTTCTGCTGACACACAACCAGACCTCCCAGACTATCAGTTGGCCATCGTCTCATCCAACGACAACCAGCCAGATTATCAGACTGCAGTCACCAGCCTTTGTTGCATCTGGTTCTCAGCTTCTGTCCGGTCCCCTCGTCGCTCGTCACACTTACTCTGGACCCCGGTATCCTGCTCTTCCTCCCTGTGGAGTCCCTGTCAACACACCTGCCTGAGCTGGTCCAATTCCTTCTGTCTTGATTTTTGTGCAGCTGTTGTCTGAGAACAGGCCTGAACAATTCATGTCTTGTACCTTTAAGTTGTATTGGTTGTTTATCAGCCACATACTCAGGTCAGAGGTAGCAGCTCCGCCCCCCACCCCGCGCTCCCCCCTCAACATGAGGGAGTACACCCGTGTGGAGCCCTGCAGTTTGGAGGATTACACTGATATATGAGGCCAATACAACACTGGCTTCCTGTCCAGAGGTTTCATGCCTCTGTTGTTTATCATCTCAGCAGGTTTGGTTACAGCAGTATTTCCTCCAGACCACGAGGTTACACAGTAAACTAGCTGTGATAAGATCAGTCAGTGCATTAATGAGCTATTTCCAAAAATCTAAATTTCTTACTGTTGACATTTACAACTGTGAATGTAAATTCCAGCAGCAAACCAGTGTGTATCTGATGAATCTGTATCTGAGGTTTGTGAAACGATCAGTCATTGATTTTTAGATTAAACTGATGCTCATGTTGTTAAGCTGTCACTCAATAATCCGTCACGTCACTCATCAACCCCCCACCCCCACCCC
>NW_019525521.1:454746-466620 GCF_002814215.2 Seriola lalandi dorsalis | reverse complement strand
CCACCAGCACCAGCACCACCACCACCACCAGCACCACCAGCACCACCACCACCGGAAGGGCTGAAAGGTAGGTCATTTTCCTTTCCTTTTTATTTCCCTTTTTTTCTTTTTTGCCAGGATCTTTTTTGTTCATCGGTATAACCAGCCACCAATAATTTAAATTTTTATTTTTTTTGTTTGTTTTTTTCATCTTTAAAAGAAGTGAAAATTTTTTTTTTCAATTTCTTTTCTTCAAAAAATCCACTTGCCTGTCGGGGTTTGTTGTACAGATGAAAAAAAAACTTAGAAAAATCATCCAAAACAAAGAAAGGACTTCTATAGTTTTTGCATGAGAGTGGAATCATTTAAACGCCATCAGAAAATATGGAATGTTTTTGTCTTTTCATCCCTTTTAGCTTGAGTGTGTCTTCCAGTATTACAGCTAATAACAGCTCAAAACCAGTCAGTTACAAACACGACGCCCTTCAGCCCGGACTGCATTTTTGTGCTCACACAAAACTTGTGGACAGACATTCATGCCTCTTCTCTCGCCCTGTCTTTTGTCTTTTTTGTCTTTCAGCTCCTGTTGGCTAGAGTGTCTGTTCCTCCAGTTGTTGCCATGGGAACGGGAACAGATAGAGTGCAGAAAATTAACAAAGCGAGTTGCAGACAGGAGGCACTTGAGCTGCCCACCCACTATCAATAATAAACTGAAAAAAAAATTTACACCGAAGGCTCTAATTAATTAAGTAGCAAATAATTATTTGTCAACATGCAGCCTTTGTCCTGAACTGAAAAATAATGATTGCATTTAAATAGTATGATAATACTATGACAATATAAAACTGATATGGATGCAAACACAATAAGAGAAAAAGAAATGGAGAAGTGGTTTCATCAGAATCTGGTCTTCCTCATTAGTATGCAGATTTATGCAGCTGTGGCTCTTAAATCTAATTAAATAATCCTCTCCATAGGAAGGTCGAGTGGTGCATCTTCTGTCATGTTATTGAATCACGTTCACAAGAATCCGTTCAAGCAGACAGATGCCCCAAAGATGGACTTATACACCACAGGGGCATAAATAAACAAAATAAATAATGTCTTTGAAATTCTTTTATTTCTTTTCATTATTGTAAAACTCAAAATTTATTTGGTCAGTGATGAAAAATGTATTTTTGATATAAATGAAAGAAATCCTCTAATAAAAGAATACACAGCCAAACTGCAACAGTCTTTATTACAGAGACATTACGCTACATTTCAATTAAGTGTTTGACTTAATTACAAATGAGATTTGAGAACAAAGATTTCTTTGTCTGCTTTATTGATGAATGATGATGATGATGGAGGAACTGGAGTGGAGACGCGATGCTGTATTGTTCCATCATCTTCCTGATACAGATGCTGTGATGAGCAGCACGACTGCATTAATATGGCGGCACTGCCTTGACTAGTGTTGTTATTAAGGACTGATCAATACAACAAAGTGAAGCTACAGAGGGGGCTATTTAACAGGCGGCATGATGAGGGAACAAGTCCCTTTAAAACTGTGCTGCATGTCCGCACTAGTTCCAAGCTTCACACTATTAACATGAAGGGAAATAGAAGTTGGGTGATAGTTGGTCCTGACTGAACAGCCACAGCAGAAAACAGGATTTTTTTATGGTAAACTTTGTTACCTCTTTGTTAGTCTCTAAAAACAATTCTGCATTATGAGTTCTATCACTGTAAAATACTGTGATGACATTTTACTGATAATATTTATATATTTTTGTTATAAATGTGTTCAGCAGATATTGCTATCGCTAGCTGGCTAACTGTCGGTATTGCTGTAGAGCATGTCACGACAATGCTAGCTTTGGCTAACGGTTGTGTCTGGATTGTTATTTGTCGGCTCAGTTCCAGTGCGACATCTAGTGGCGGTGACGATCGCTCACAGAACCTTTAAACTTTCTCACGCCTCCAGAACAATGGCTCTGTCTTTGAACTAACGTGCTCATGGGTCATTTAGCTCTTTATATTTCTCGACCTCAACGAGTTCGTCTCTCCTCATCCAACCCACCGCCGTCGGTGTGGGTGTTGCACATAAGAAATAATTGGGGCGCCTGTTTTTACCTTGCTGTCTCGTTGCTGGCTCGCAGCAGTCTGACCCAGCGCTCAGCTCCACCTCAGCTGTGGCTCATTTATATTGGTATGAATAAAGATTATGGTTCATCATGAATTTTGCAACTAGTTTGCAGTGGATCTACTCAATAAACCTCTGAATGGCAAATGTCACTGGCAAGCGTTTTCATGTCCTTCACTCATCTGTTTCACTGAATTAATTCACTCCCATTTCACCAACATAACAGTCCACAGACATATTGTTTTCTTCCTGTTTACTCATCACTAAACCGGCGTTTGTGTGAATGTGTTTCTAATCTGTGACTTTACATTTCTTTTTCTGTGAATTCAACATGTGTACAGCACGTGTATAAATCTCCATAGTGATGAATGAAATGAACCTCTTCGCTGACTCCTTCTGGGCTCTCATTGAACTAACAGGGCTCCATCAGGGATCGTCTGAGTCAGCACAGACAGAGGATGCTGCAGCTCTGTCATGTGAGCAACAGATAGATCTTTATCAGAGGAAATATCAGCGACCGAACCTCCATCTGGTGTCAGAGTCACCGGCCTCGTGCGATGATGCTCCTCTGGTTGCCTGGGAGTGATTCTGCTCTCAGCATCCAGATGCAGCAGCTGTTAAAGAAGGCTTGAACATCCTATCTTCATACTCAGTGTGCTCCGCTTTCTCCTGGTAGCTCTTGATCACATCGTCTGGATTATTAGCTCCTTCATTAGAGGCTAGTACAAGGTGACAGGAAGACCCGCTGCTACCTGAAATCCTGCAGGTGCAGTATGAAGATAGGAAGCCAGTTTTAAGCCTCCTTTAGCAGCTGCTACATCTGGATCATGTGACGAGAAACACCGTAAGGCCTGCTCACGGTAGAGCAGGCGATCATCTTAATATTTCATTTAGCACATGTGGAGAATAATACATTCGCCAACTGGATTTGGATTCTTCATGTGTATTAGGTGGTTGTATACAGAAATGTGATATATGACATATAAGTCACCTATATTATTATCACATATATACATCCTCTGGACATATGAACATATATGTTTATAACATACATGAAATACCCATAGTAAAATTTGTATATATAGTGAAAATATCTTTACATGGTATAATCATAACCACAACCATGTATGTTAATGATATATAAGTTTATAAAAACAACATACATATAAAAGGTCTATATGCCATTTATTTTAAACATTTCTATCTTCCCATTCTGGGGAAGTGGTCTCAGACTCACTGTACAGAATAATAATAATAATAATAACAATAACTTTGTTCATATAGCACCTTTGCAAAGAGAGTTTACAAAGCACTTTGACAATCAAAGCAAACGCAATAATGGCAAGATGCTCTAAAATATAAAATACAAAAACAGAAAGGCCAAACAAAAGCAGGACAAAAATAAGTTAAGTGTTAAGAGGGAAGACATACAGGATACTTTAATATAAATACAGGACAATTAGCGAGAGTAGATGCAGTATAAAAAGCAACAAAAGCACAATATCAACATTTATTGGCAGGCGCTGGGACAGGGCTTTGATACATATTTATGTAACATATAACAATGAAATCTTACATTTATAAACATACATAGTTGTGTGGGCTAGCATGTATATGAATATATGAAATTGTTCCGATTTATAATAGGTTTCATGTATAATTCTATTTTCTCTGTATATATATTTTCATAGATGGAAATTCAATATATGCACATAAAGTATGTTACTTTTGGATTACAGTGGGAATACTTAGAGTTATGATTGTGTGTTTGCTTTAGTTAATATAGTTGGTAAAAAAGTGGCATTTAATAGTTTATTGTTTTTATGAGAAGAAATGATTCATGTCAGATTCAGTACACGGAGTATTCAGAGCGTGTATTTGTACCTGTATGTTGGATGTCCAGTCTGTGAACTTGCTTTGCTTTCTTTGCAATGATGCACATCTGCCTCCAGAAATCATCATTAGACTTTCAGGGAAGAAAAACACTGGATTGGCCAGTTAACATAAATATTGTCTTTACGTCTTCGCCTGAGATCATATGTGTATTTTGTGTGTTAAAACAGAGAAATATTTGCAGACTCTATATTGAAGTACAGTTTGTGGAAGAGATAACCTTTATTTTTCTGTTTAATGATGGTGAACTCAAACTGCTGAGCTTTGCCGCGCAGCCACATTTGCATAACTCAACAAGTTCCTCTGGCGCCACGGCGTTCCAGTGATACAAAGTCAGCTGGGTGCAACGAGGATAAATCCAGGCTGCTGGATGAAATGTGGGGTAAACAGACGGAAGGACAAACAGGAAGAGAGGGCAGAGTGAAGAAGACATGAAAGGCAGGGTTGAATAATGATGCACAACTCGACAGTCTGCTTTCTTCGCTTCAGTAAACGCAACACCGACAGAGCAGCGCTGCGTGTCAGATGATGGTGTGAACACAGTTACTGGTCATTTCATCAAATCCTGGGAATAAGAGATGCTGAATCTGACATATCAAATAAAACAAACAAACCAAACTCAAACAGGAAATAGAGTTACTGGTTTAGAGCATATTAACTGAAAGGGTCAGTTCATCCAAAATACAGAAAACATATTGGTGCTGTACCAGGAGCCTCTTTATTTTTGCACTTCTGTTTTACTTTGAAATATCTTACCTTATGTGTCCACTGCTACGTTTACTTCCTGTCTTTATCTAGTTTTCCCTCCTTCCTGATTACCTGGCTCCCCTGTGTGTTTCCCCAGGGCTCTTTGTGACTGTTGCCATGAGATCTTCGTATCATGCAGGAGTAAAACTGTAGGTGGCAGTGATGCAACAACTTAGACACCAACTCCTGTAAAACACCAAAGAAGAAGAAGAAGAAGAAGAAAGCTTCTCTTCATGCTCCTGTTTTGTTCCTTGTTTTTCCTCTGGTTTGGATTACTAATGCTTGGATTTTCCTGCCTGATCTCCAGTTCTTCACCTCTGAAGTAAGTCTTAGTCTTTGGTGTTTTTCTTTTGCATTTGGGTCCAGAAACTTCATCACATTACTTACATTTGGGTTGTTTTCATTTGAGTGCATGCATTTTAATGAACTGCTCTGTCAATGAGGAATTATGCTGTACATTTATTGTGTTTCATAGGTCAATGGTTGAGTGCTAGCTTCATCTAAAGGTCATTTTATTAGGTACACGTGGCTTAAACTAATGTAGTGAATCCTCCTTCATGGAGGTCATAATGTTGACATTGTTTTAGGGAGGTGTTGATTCAACCTTGTGATCATTTTGGAGGCTGTTAAACTACATTGCTTTAGAGATGTTTCTGTATAATGAGTGCATTAGTTTTAGCCATGTGTACCTAATAAACTGTTAGTTTAGCATAAAGATTGGAAACAAGGGGAAGCTGGCCTGGCTTGACGAGCACCTCTAACTTTTATCTAATTTATTTAACCTGTACATAAATGGGCTCTATCAACAGCAAGCTGCGTTTTGCTGTGAGTTAGGTGCTGGAATTATTTCTTGGCAGGGAGCAGTGACTTCCTGGAGTCTTGTCACCATTAGGTTCCCAGGCAACAAGCCAGACTTGTAACTCTGGCCACAGCCAGGGAAGCTGTTTCGCCCTGTTTTCAGTGCTTTCAATGCTAAGAAAGGACAACCACTTAACACTTAACTTCTTTTTTTGTGTGTGCACAAACGTATCAGTCCTCTCATCTGTCTTTTGGAGAGATAGATGTGCTTCAAATTTAACAAGCATCAACACAGATATGTTCAGCCAACCTCACTCTAAGTAGAGAGCCCCATCATTTCAAATTGTTTTTTTCCAAGTTGTCTTATTTTGCTTATATCTGCTCTCCACGCTGAAGTCCTTGGTCCCTAATACCATCTCTGAGATGTCTGTCTCCACTCCAACACAATAATGGCGGATGGAAAATGTTTGTGTTGCACTCAGCACTGAAGAATGACATTGAACTCAAAAGCAACATATTTGTTTTTCCAGAAACAGTTTCCATGTTTCTCTTACAAACTCCACAGGCGTGCGTCACTGTGAAAAGGTTTTTATAGGTTCATTTGACAAGGTGGAAAAGGAAATCTCAAAGACACATCTCGAAACATGGACTTATCTAGACCAACAGCTAACACTAGAGGTTAATGAGATTCTTTTTTTTTTTATGTGTTTTACTTTGGTAAACTAACTTTTTATGAACCTTGAGGCAGTTTTAAAGAAGTTATACCTCAAAACAAGATTCTGGTTCAGGACAATAAATGAGAAATGCCACAACAGAACCGAGCATTAGGGCAGATTATATCATTGTTATTGATGGTTTTCAGTGATAATGAGCTGACTCATGGTGAAATGTAGAGAGGAAAGTGTCGACAGCTGAGGAGCAGAGCAGTAACGTACCAAGCTGGGGTTGCTGCCTCCCACCTGAGCTGCACGGCCGGGGGTGAGAGCTGCTCCTGCCTCTGACTCCCCTTGTTAAAAACACTGGGTTAGATTTCGTGTTGTCAGGTGTAGAACTGTTTGAGTCCTCCATGTTTTGAATTGGAGATTCTTTGGAGTGGAGTAATGGTTGTGCCTCTGAGACCTCATCTAATCTGCCTGCACCTATCGATCCGCATTATACGCTGAAAAACTCCCCTGTAGAACCAAGTTTCTGTTTTTTATATAGACGCTGATTAAATTCTGGGCAAAACAGAGCTTGTATCATAAAAAAGAGATCGATAGCGCTGATTCTTTTCAGATAAGAGCAGCAGATTTAAGTTGTGTTGAACAGATGGAGGACGCAGCAACATTTGGATCTTTTGCAACACAATGGAAAAAGTAGAGAAATGGAGTTGATGCCGGCGCACACGAGTCTTTTCTTTTCATGAGCCGCTGAAGCAAACAGCCAAATGGTTTAGGAGTTTGCGTAGCTCAAGTGGAGGCTGTCTGAGGTTGCTCTCTTCATCAGCTGCCTTTTCTCTCTTAACACTGGCAGCCGAGACTGATACATGATGCCTGGAAGAATAGGGAGCAAAGGGAATTCAGCTGTCACCGAGACCCCAAATATAACCTGAAGAAAGCTCCATTCTCCAATTCTCTGCCTGCCTCTGTCGTTCTGCCCCCCCACCACCACCTCCCACCACCTCCTTATTCTCCGTCGTACAGCCTCTCATCCCCATCCCTCTTGCTCTTTCCTGGTTAGAAACTCACTTGCAAATGCAAAGAAAACCGTCCCCTTTTAAGCGTTTGACAAGATCCCCCCTCTCTCGATGACATGCAGCTGAGATAGTGAAAAGCTCACCTATGCAGCTGCCAGTGTAAAACGCTTCCTTGGATGCTGCTCTCGCATTCTGAGGCTTTTTAATAGGAGCTTGGCTTTCTTCCATCTGCCAACTTTTCTCAAGCAGCAGATCTTGAAGAATAACAAAACACCAAAGAGAAGGACCGGCGGGGATGCTGCTGCTGATTATTTTTGCTTCCCCATCAGACTTCTCATTTTTGTTCTTCAATTCAGGCAGCCGTTTTTTTTCTATTTTGCACATTGTGGCAATTTGTATGGTTGGCTGAACTGAAAAATATTATTATAATCAGATTTAGGTTTTAATGAGGATCACAACCGTTGGCTTGAACTTCCTGTTTTCTCTGCTGCTACGACCTAGTCGCCAAAATAAAAGCCATCGTGTGCACAGCAAATTAGCTGCATGTTCCAACAAGCATGCATTCAATTTGCATATGTTAGCAAACAGGTGTATAATCAGCCCCCCGTGTTGAGCGCTAAGGAGTGTGCTATAGCTGCACTCACAATAATATTCATTGACACTTGTGCTCAGTGCTGCTTGCTATATGGAGAACCGCTAATTACACAGCCGTGAACAGTGGAGCTGGTAAGATTAAAAAAAGGTTAGTGTGATCGAACAGAATTCATATGGGAGCAGCAACATCCATATAAACTAATCCACACTGCTGCAGCAACAGTCAGAGGATTAAAGTATATTGTTATTGTTTATTAAACACCTTCATCTATACATCTCCATCATCTGTAGTGTTTAACCAGTGAACAGTGATGCACATATTCAGATCTGTGGGTTTCACAAGACGTGACAAACATTAAATGTACTGTACACGTCTCACCGTGAATGCAATGCACATTTTAAACATCATGTAACTCATATCCACAGGAAGTAGGGGGGCTGATGGCGCCGCAGCAGCCATTCAACTTAGTGCACATCAGTGTCTGCACACTTCACAGGTGACAACACAACATGAGACATCACATGAGAAACTTTGTGGGAGTTTATTCCAAACAAGGAAAGCTTTATAAGCAAAGGCTCAATGTTCACTAAGGTACAGGGCTTAGAACGTTAGAACATGTTAAAGACATGTCTTAAACTCTGCTGTGATTCACATGTTTTCACACGTTGTTGTTGATGGTTTTCAGTGATAATGAGCTGACACATGGTGAAATGTGGAGAGGAAAGTGTCGACAGCTGAGGAGCAGAGCAGTAACGTACCAAGCTGGGGTTGCTGCCTCCCACCTGAGCTGCACGACCGGGGGTGAGAGCTGCTCCTGCCTCTGACTCCTCTTGTTAAAAACACTCGGTTAGATTTCATGTTGTCAGGTTTACAACTGTTTGAGTCCTCCATGTTTTGAATTGGAGATTCTTTGGAGTGGAGTAATGGTTGTGCCACCATCAGAAGATTTAGTTTTTTGTCAAACAAATAAATAAACAAAATAAATAAATAAATAAAGTAAGTAAAATTCGACACATTCAGTCCGTATAGGAATTAATTCCAAAATGCAAATCATTAATTGCTCATCATATCTTTATATATTGGCATGGGAGTGGAAGGAAGGTGGGCTGAGCACTTATCTTACCAGAGGAGGTTAAAAGTGAGATCTCTTCCTTTTAGTTCACACTTTGCTGTGACCTTACAGATGAGCAGCCATCCAGCCGCACGGAGCAGCTACTTAGCCCCTGCACTGTAAAAGCTCAGCTATTCTGCGTTATCACGGCGGCTATAATTGCATGAGCTCACCTCAGTATTCAGTGGTGTGTGTTTTACTGGAATATTAGTGCTGAACCAGGAGTTTGGCTGAACTTCATTTAAACTTGATTTGCATAAAAGCATTTGATTAGAGAAAAAGGGAAGGACCGCCTCGTATCTGTGAGTGAGTGGCCGACCGTTCAGTCGGTCATGACTGACAGCCCCTGCACCGCCTGCACAGATGGGATTAACCCTGGAGAAATACAGTATGTGAACCAGAGGTCATATCAAAAGATCAAATCACAATCTTTTAATGTAGAATTACAATCCACGACCTGAATCATGATTCTCCCCAAAGATTTAGATTTAGTTTCCACTCTGCTTTTATTCTGAAAGTCCTCACCAGAAGTTGTGATTCAGAGTTTCTGCCACTTCAACACTTCTTTCGGGTGTTTGTCTTCTCGCCGCTTCTTTGTCCGCACTGTCATCCAAACCGGTTCATGTGGAGCTACGCCAAGCTCGCCGAGGCTGCAGAGCACAACGAGGACTGATGTCTCCAGCTGCAGTTGGCAGGCTAAGCTAGCTGTTTAACATTTAACATGGTCGGGTTAGCATAGAAACTTTTATTGATACAATCTGTATAAGTCATTTGAAAAGTAGATCATATTAGATCATCCACGATATAAGATCATCAGCTCGCCCACCCCTAATGCGAACAAGTTATTATCTTTTCAACAGGTTTACGCAGGACAGGTACAAACGTGTTCAGTGGCCTGTTGAACGGAAAGTGTTCATTCTGTGAAATGAGGAAGTGAGATTTAACGAGAGTGTTTACACTTTAACAAGTGAAGATTTGGACCCGGGGAAAGATGAGTGGGGTGACAACGATCAGTGTTCATCTTGAACCATGAATATCCCCGAATAATTCTGTTTTCCATCAGTCCTAATTTCTCTAATTTGTCAGCAGTAAGAGTGGAACATGTTTAAAACAGGAAAACAAGGCAGCGGGGTCAGGCAGGGAAATGAATCCAACAAGGCAGCTGATTGGTCCAAACAGACAGACAAACCACAGAACAGCAGGACGGGATGGAAAGACCCAAAATCAGAGAAACTGTTCCTTGTTACCCTCTTACCCTCAGGAAGCTGGGAGATGTTGAGCAGCCCATCAGTCACACTAATGGGCAGGATTCTCACTGCACATGGAGAAGATGCCGTTTTCACATCTGTCAACTGGTGTTTCAAACATCACTGTTGTTTTAGACATTAACTGCCTGAGGCGCTGTAATGTTTCCTGACGCTCCGCTGGTGTTTAATCTTCGGTCATCTCTGAACGCACCACTTCATACGCAAGATAAAGAATGTGCACAGGAGAGAACTCGGTATGTAGCTGTGAGGATCAGCCGATCAGCAGAAAACCAGTCAACAACTATTCTGATAATCAATTAACCGTTTGTTGTTTTATATGTTTTATATCATAAATGTAATATTTTTAGATGTTTTTCTGATATTTTACAGATTAAACAATGAATTGAGAAAATACTTTCCAGATTAATCAATCATCATGAGTTGCACCCTGATACTGTACGTATGGTGTGTGGTCACACTTCTAATATCTGTAGAGGAGGCACAGTGTTTTGTTAGACTGAGAATTACTACATATAATTAGTAAAACTAAATATGTAAAATCATTTTTCTGCTGCCACTGCGTGACAGTATGTGTGGAAAATATGAAGGTAGTTACTTACACAACAGTGACAGATAATCACTTGTCAAAGATGGTTTGTGAGGGAAGAGGCTCCACTCTGTCCGACGTGAGCGTTTAGTTCATACAGAGTGAGACATCTTCTTTGTAGTCGTATCACACAACACTCAATACAACATTTAAGCTTATAGACTTTATTTTAATTCAAATTTATTCAAAAAATTATTTAAATAGAGTAAATTACTGACATACACCATTTTTCACATTAACATACCATTAACCATACATAAACTTTTAACTGTAAGATATGAACTGTGTGCCTGTATACTTCCTGTATTCTGTACTCGGGGTGTGTGTGTGTGTGTGTGTGTGGTGTAATGGAAAAACACACACACACACACACACACAGTTTCGACTAGAGGCTGTCAGCACTGCGTCAGGCGTCAGTTTGCTGTATCCACCTGTGGGTTATAGACGTCACAGTCAGGTTAGCTAAGTGTTTATCATTATGAAGCGACGAGGTCGTACAGACCAATGAGAAGGTGACTGTAAAGAGATTCCTCTGCAGAGGATTTTTTTTCCTGAGTCGCAGCTTTGGAAAGAAGTTGCTGCTTTTTGTTTAATTCTAAAGAAATATGAGCGTGATGATTTACAATGATGAGGCTCAGACACCTGAAGAAATATGGTAATGAGTTTTTTCTTGCTGCTGAAAAGAAAAAGAAAAAACGCAGCAGTTTGCAGAATCAAATCCTTTTTGTGTCATACTTGCACACAACAGTAATTACTGGACGCTGCCTGTCCTTCACGGCAGTCAGACACACTTAGTCTGGAGCGGTTTGTTTTAACCTGGAGGAGGCGAGCAGACTCTGACCCGCAGGTCTGCTTAATGTGAAATGGTGGAAATGTAAATGGAAAAACAACCTCACAAACGCACAGATATAAAAGGGCAGACGGAGAAGTGTGTAGTCAGGGAATTAATTTTCTCATTCAAATTCAAGGCTGTTTCAAATCAGTCACAGGCCCCAGTAAAAGACTGGAAATTACATTCTCTGCTTCGGCTTTATCAGGTTTAAACTTCATTCAAAAATGCATTAATTTCATGAAATGAGGAACCCGAGGCTTCA
>NW_019525521.1:430428-454726 GCF_002814215.2 Seriola lalandi dorsalis | reverse complement strand
TGTGTGTGTGTGTGTGTGTGTGTGTGTGTGTGTGTGTGTGTGTGTGTGTGTGTGTGTGTGTGTGTCATACACACAGCAGGGTTTTGCTGCAAACATGCAGTGTAATGGAAAAACACACACACACACACACACACACACACACACAGTTTCGACTAGAGGCTGTCAGCACTGCGTCAGGCGTCAGTTTGCTGTATCCACCTGTGGGTTATAGACGTCACAGTCAGGTTAGCTAAGTGTTTATCATTATGAAGCGACGAGGTCGTACAGACCAATGAGAAGGTGACTGTAAAGAGATTCCTCTGCAGAGGATTTTTTTTCCTGAGTCGCAGCTTTGGAAAGAAGTTGCTGCTTTTTGTTTAATTCTAAAGAAATATGAGCGTGATGATTTACAATGATGAGGCTCAGACACCTGAAGAAATATGGTAATGAGTTTTTTCTTGCTGCTGAAAAGAAAAAGAAAAAACGCAGCAGTTTGCAGAATCAAATCCTTTTTGTGTCATACTTGCACACAACAGTAATTACTGGACGCTGCCTGTCCTTCACGGCAGTCAGACACACTTAGTCTGGAGCGGTTTGTTTTAACCTGGAGGAGGCGAGCAGACTCTGACCCGCAGGTCTGCTTAATGTGAAATGGTGGAAATGTAAATGGAAAAACAACCTCACAAACGCACAGATATAAAAGGGCAGACGGAGAAGTGTGTAGTCAGGGAATTAATTTTCTCATTCAAATTCAAGGCTGTTTCAAATCAGTCACAGGCCCCAGTAAAAGACTGGAAATTACATTCTCTGCTTCGGCTTTATCAGGTTTAAACTTCATTCAAAAATGCATTAATTTCATGAAATGAGGAACCCGAGGCTTCAGACTTATTTAGCCTTGGGAGCTGTTGAGAATCACGCATTGTTTATCCTTAACATTGTCCTCTCTGACATGGAGCTGGAGTCGGTCTGTCTGCTCACATAGGAAACCACAGTGTGTTCTCAGTGTGGTTAGTCTGATGGAAGTGGCTGACACTACACTTTCTGACAATCACCAACATTATGTTGATCACCATTTTAAACCGACGCATCATTTTTATTCCTCCACGCCGGCGACAGTCGGAGCCAGACATATTGTTTTCCGGTTGTCCGCCCGTCCCATTCTCGTGGACACGATATCTCAGAAACGCCTCGAAAGAACTTCTTCAAATTTGGCACAAACATTCACTAAGACTAAGGAATAAAGTAATTAGATTTTGGTGGCCAAAGGTCAAAGGTCGAGTTTGCAGTGACCTCACAAAACACGATTTTGGCCTTGTGAATGCAATATCTGGAGAACTCTTCAAGAGAATCAAGTTAAGAGTTCATTCAAGTTAAAAACGTATTTTCTACATCAGTTTCTTAATTTCCTCTCTGCCTCTAAGAAACAACAGAACTGAGTGTCTCTAAACAACTTTAAACTGCTTCTAGTTCTTATTCGACAGTTGAGTTGTGTAAAAATGTCCTGTGTTCCTCTGAACACAACAGACGTCATTACACTTTTATTTAAGTTGTTGATTCTCCTCCTTTCTATTAGAACAACACAAACACATGATGAAGAGTAATCCTGTCATTTTTCTCTCTCTCCCTCCCTCTGCCCTCGCCTTTCTCCACCTACGTAAATGTTAGGTGTGAGATGCCAAGCCCAGCTGACAGATGTGGAAGTGCTAACCATCTCCACTTTCACACCAATCCACTCCCATCCCCCGGGCCCTCGGGTGACACGGCGAGGTATTAGCGGCTGCAGAAGGCCGCCTGCCACAACCACTCAGCCGTCAGCCATTAACGCGGAGATGAAGCTGTGTCCGCGCTGCTCAGCCGGAGAGCAGCTGGTCACTCGTCCAGGTGAGAGATGGTTCAAAGCAGAACTTGGTTTCTGACAGGTACTGGAAACAAAAACGCCAAA
Organism: Seriola lalandi dorsalis; assembly: GCF_002814215.2. NCBI lineage: Eukaryota > Metazoa > Chordata > Actinopteri > Carangiformes > Carangidae > Seriola > Seriola lalandi. The sequence goes on along the minus strand of NW_019525521.1, from coordinate 452,805 downwards.
TGATCTCAAACAAACAAATCCACAAAATCCTGCAGCGCTGCCTCTCTGACAGATTGACACGGCGGCGTTCTTGTTTACTTTCACTGTTTTCTGAGAGGAATATATTGGAGGACTTGTTATTTCTCTGACCTTTAATTGACAACACGATGACACAGACTGGACTGAGGATGAAATTAAAAAATTCCTCTTGAGTTTGGAAATATCGATTTGACTAAGCAGTTAGAAAAACATGACATGAATAATGCGTGTTAATGAACAGACGGTTGTAACACAGGGAATCACAGGTTCATTTTCTCGTCTTTGGCCAAACACAAACGGATGTGCTTTGATTGCATAGTAATTTCTGGAAAGCAGAATGAATGCAGTAATAACGTCTGTTCCAGAATGAGGGTTCTTCACTCACATGAACGCACACGTCGTAGGAGACCGTCTTTAAAAAGCTCGATGGTGGATACACATCAAAGACAGACCTATTCCAGGTCACGGCACAACAAGCCCAGCCTTATTGGTTGATACTGATACTTGAACTTCCCATGACCCAACTCTGGCATTCCTCTGGTCCAGAGAGAAAGAGCCAATTAAAAACCTGGGTACAAATAGTCACATGGCAGCTATTTACACCAAGCGTTTTGGTTTTTATTCCTCCACGCCGGCGACAGTCAGAGCAGCAGCCATATTGTTTTTAGGGTTGTCCGTCGGTATGTAACCTGTAACTAGTCTGAGTGGCGGAGGGATACGACCACGAGGAGGCGATTCTAGTTTTTTCCATTAAGCGATGCACAGGATGGTGCAGATGTGCCGTTTAATAAAAGCCATATCCCTGATGTGTTCTGAACAATCTGCTGCCATCAGGCGATTCTTAAACACTGCTGCAGTTGTGTGTGAAGTCAAAAGTTAGTGTTCACTTTTTTGTAGACTTCGATGACTTGTCATCTTAATTATCATATTCAGTTTTCAGCCTTTCTCCTAATAGTATTGTTGGCTACAGACACCTGGGTGCACACGTCATCTGCACCATCATGATTTCCTTTGGCGGGAATAGCACTGTCAAGTGGTCTTAGTCTACAGGGCGTCCTGGGACAGACTCACAGACTGTAAATAAAGATGGACGTCACCCACAGGTTTCTGAGGAGCGGCTCAGAGTGAGCTGCTTCATCGTCGCCATCTTGGCAGTGCCTGACTCCGCCCCTAACTCCTAGCTATTCCAAAAAAGGGCAATGGGCTGTGAACATGTTTATTTCTGCTGTAAAGTTGGACATTTTAACATGGGAGTCTATGGGGACTGACTCACTGTTGGAGCCAGACTCTAGTGGTCGTTAGAGGAACTGCAGCTTCTGGTTCTTCACTGTTGACTGGGGAATACATATGATTAGAAAAACAGATGAATGGGGCTTTTGATGGAAACAGGAAATTAAAAAAGTTATGTTTCAACTGTAATTACTGCAGTTCTTTCTGGATAACTATCATAAGTTATTTTTTAATTTCAGAGTCATGTAAACAGATGAAATGAGTCTCTTGCTTTAATGGCAGTGAGGGGAAATATTATTGTACACATGTAAATATTGCCAACAACACTAAGCTGATGTGTTTTTAAATCTTTATGTTTTTGGAGAATTGGAAGAATGTCATGGTGATATTAAACAGACATGTATATGTATATGGAGTCATGTCTCTGCCCCCTGAGACTCTGCTCTGCGATTGGACTGTAGTAGGTGAACTGCTGCCAGCTGTAGAGTTAAAGAGAGTTCAGATGAATGAAGTCATTTAAAGCCAGGTGTTTCATTTAGAGTACGAGTCGAAGCGAATGATGACTCACTAAATGAGCTATTTTACTACTTTTTGTCTACAGCAGCATGAGCTCCAATCAGGGCCTGAATTGCTCCCAATGACTGCAACTGTGTCAGAGGAAGGAGCTGAAAGGAGAGAGATGTGCACTGGAGCCTTTTCTCCGAGTGTGGAAATGAAACGGGGAAAAATGTGATAAGAGCAGGCACCTTCACATAGATGTGGCTATTTATAATTATACTGTTACATCCAGTGGAGGAGATGAAAGGACAGTCGCACGAGTTCTTTTCCCATTTCCTTTAGTTGTTTTTTCTTCTTCTGCAATAATAATAATAATTCAATATTCTTTTCTCATTTCGAGGAGAGTTTGAAATCATCTGTTTACGTTCTTAATCTACTAACAACAACAGTCAGTCAAAGGCAGGTTCAGGATCCAGGCCTGTACCGAGCTCAGGTTCAGAATCAGGTCCAGAATCAGGTCCAGTCCCCGGCGTGTGACACAGGTCAACTAACAGCTCGTCTCTTTTTTAAAAAGGGAATTAACCAGTGACAAACGCAGATTTCCTACAATACTTAAAGTGGCCAGAGAAAATGTACAGCTGAACTGCTTAAGACCGAATCCAAAAATGGACGCTTGATTTTCATTGTTGCATTTCAAGATGAAATTAGTGTCACAGAGCCAGACCTGCAGTGCTGTGTCAGCGCTGGAGAAAAGTCTGGCTGCACCATTATCATCCTGCTACAGGGAAAAAACACTCGTTTGCATTTCTTTAAACCAATCACAATCATCTCTGGCAGCGCTGAGCCCAGGGTGTCTGAGGGGAACTTTGAACGTGGGGATGTGAGCATCGATATAAAAACGGCTCATTCCCTGCAAAGCAAAGGCCACAAACAACAGCAAAGACGCCTGTTGTCGACTGTGTGATTGCACATGATCCAAATCTTCATCACGTCGCCTGCAGCTCGGAGGTTTCGGCCGTTTCCTGAAGCGAAGAGGATTTTGAAAAGGCTAACAGGCGAGGGGGGGGGGGGCACAGAGGGAGCAGAATGCTGCCTGGAATAGGCACCTAATGGTTTATACCTACGTTCAGTGAGTCAGACGAAGATGAAATAGACACTGTGCCACTTCCTGCTGATTCCCCTGAGTTCACCGTAATGACAAAATCGTGATTTTACTGCTAAATGTTTTCCTGTAGCGAGTCTACAGAAGACACTCCTAACACGGGACTTTACTGAGCGTCTTGCATGTGAAAACAACTGTTTTACAACTCCAGTGTTGTCACTGCTGTTGTGAACCTGAAAAACAATGAGAACACCAAGATCAGGACTTTTCTTCTGCATCCAGCACTCACAACAATAAGTGCATGTACACACAACAACTTCACATACTTTCATGCTGTATTGATGGATGATGAAAAAGCAGATTTTGTGAACTGAGTTGTTGGTGATGAAACTTTAAGAATGAGTGTATTTCTGTAATTTTTCTGATTGATGTTGTTGTTGTTTTTTCTTCCCAGTCATCTTTGGTTTCCAGTCACCACAAAGTTGCTGTTGTTGTTGTTCAGATAATTTAAAGTGTAAAATGTTTACATCCTGAGAAAGTGTCTCCTACCCACAGACTTAGCTGTGCTGAGGTTACTGTTGTCTCGTAAGGTTGTGAATTAGATTTTATTGGATACACAGTTTATTCTCCTTAGTTTGAAATGACACAAAATATGACAAACAATTTAATTTAATCAACAAGACACTTCTCCCTGCAGTTTCTTTTTTTATTATTATTATTATTAACACTCTTGCTAGAAACTGTCTCGGTCCTCTCTGCCTGAATTCATTCGCTAGTTTTTTTCTTTGTTTTTTAAAGTTATATTTTGGGGCATTTTTTGCTTTTTATTTGATGCCAGCCGGAAGTTGAACCAGGAACTGGCTCCCGTCAGCTCGGGGCCTCTGCGGCCCGACCACTCGACTATCGGTTCACACAATCCACATGTGGCAGTGAGTGACAGGGTTAATTGGACGCTGTTGTACCTGTTTTCATACGTTTACAGACACACAGGAAGGAAACTGAGAAACAGTAGAAGGAAACAAATTAGGTTTTATTTGAAACTATGACATTTGTAAGTCAGAAGTGCTTTTTTGTAAGAGTCCAGGGAGAACCAGCACGGGTGCAATGTGTTTGTGGACAGCATGAAGGGGGACTTACATTCCCTACTTGTGAACTAGCTGGCTCTTCCACTTCCACAGCTTCTGCCCATGTGTAAAACGATGACAGGCATAAGTAGGAACTAACAGGAAATAAATGGGAAGATAGGAGTTAGTATGTGGGATGATATAATGGCAAACAATTATGAGTCTACATGATAAATACAGGCTGTAATTTACAGTGGGTTAGTATGTACAAGCTATCAATGCAAGTCTGCAGTGATTCAGTGTCTGTGCAGACCCTCGTTACAGCATGAAGTGATACAGGCATAAAGTGCAGTGTGGGGTGGTTTCTATTTCTTATTTATGAGTGTTATTTGGCAGCTGTGAGACTGGCTCTGCAAGCTCCTGCTCGCCGCTCTGCGTGTCCTTTCGTTGGGGGACAAAGGAGATGAAATGAGGAATGTACCTCACACTCACCCTTCGAATGAAGCTCCACCTGAAAAGCTGGAACGCCGTCACATTGAGTCCCCACCTTTGGGATGAGAGACGGATGAGAGAGAGCAGGGAGAAGAGCGGCCGTCTGAGAGCACACAAACTCAAGGTGATCCAGGTCAAGCGGCTGCCGACTGACGTGACGTCGGATTCATGTATGAAGGTTCCCCAACAAGCTTTGTATCGGCAGTTCTTAGAGACGGGGAGAAAGAGGAAGAATCATGTCCAGGTCAGATGTGCTGGTGTCTCCTTGTGTCGTTGGCCACGGCTGCTCAGCTTCGATATTTTACATCTGCAGATGACCGATGTGTATTTGGAGTAAAGCCTTAGCTGGCTGGTGACAAAGTGCCCTGTTGAAAAATGTTAGTTTCTTCCCTGCTTATAATATTTTTATTGATTTTTGCAGCACTAATTTAAATTATCACGACACTCCGGACCCTCCTCTGTAGAATTTATTACTTTACTGTAATCTATGTTGAATTAATGGGAATTATAAAACTAAATGACAGAGCTGCCAGTGTAGTGGCTCCACACCTCTGACCTGGACTGGAGCTACTCAGCTTTGAGGATGGCGGCACCGGACTAGCCGTCGACTCCGGGCCAGCGGTGGGTAGATGTTGCTCCAGAGACATGGAACCTGTTGCTCACACGGATAGACGGAGTGTAGTATCAAAGCAGTTACTAAGCAATCAATGCTTAATTAATCAGAGAGGGGCAGATCCTGAGAGCTGGACTGTCCTGGGTAAACTGGGAAGTGTGCACTCAGCTTTCTGTTCTCATTTACCAAGAACATGTTTGTGGTTTAAGGCCCGGTGTATCGGTTCTGGTGGACCTGTCATCACTGAGCTCAGTTTAATTTGAAGATATTCATTTTGAATTACAAACTTTATAAACTGTCTGATTAATGTCGTAGTCTTACATGAACTGGGACTGACTCAGAGACTGAGACAAGAGACTAAGTCAGATAAAAACAACATTAACTTGGTGTTAGCTAGGTTAGCTCCTGCGGTCATGCACTTTAACAGGAAGCAGTAACTTGTGCTGCTTCGTTAAAGTTTGATGGGTTTTTGTTTTTTTTTCACCAGCAACAACGACAGACTCACCTGTCGGCCGCTCATTTTGTTTTGGTCTCAAACAGTCAGACAGAACGACTCTGCTCAACCTGGCGGTGCGTTCAGGTCGGCTCGTACCGCCGCCTGCTGGTGTGGAGGGTGATTTACTCACAAGTGGAAACACTGTGCTAAATTCACGTGATACTTTTGCTGTATTTGTTTCGGAGGCAGGACGTATTAGAAATATGTCGTATTTCTTTGACAGTTACATTTTTTTAAAGGTGTTTGTTAGTGAATCATGATGCATTTGCAACATATTTTGTTTACGCTTTGCAGGAAATTGGCTCTTTAAGCTCCGTATGCAGTGGTAGTTAGCTCTGCCATGTTATTGGTGTGTGTGTGTGTGTGTGTTAGTGAGTGTGAGTGAGAGAGAGAGAGAGAGAATGTGTGTAGGCATCCATTTAATTAGCCATTATAATTGATTGCGAACAGAGGCTGTTACCTCACTGCAGCCTTCCTCTGCTCAGAGGACGTTACACAACATGGACATACTCCAGGTGTGCAGGTGCGCGCACACACACACACACACACACACTGCAAAGAAATAAATGAAATGAAAAGAAATGAAATAACACTGCACCAGCTGACATTAGCCTACACACACACAGAGCAGCAGTTTAAACAACAGTTCACTGGATGGAATTGACGTCTGCAATTATTATAATAATAATGGATCACAAAAAGCTTTTTGTGAGTGTGTTTGTGGTTGTGTGCATGTCCACTTGCAGCTGCTGAAGTTGTTGTGAATTGTTGCCCTGACAACCATAGACCCCATAATCATTTCTTTCTTCCTAACATGAATGAACAGTGTTGGTTTTTCTTTGCCATGCAGATACCGACTGTTTAGCTTTTCTTAGCTGTTGTAGGGATTTAAACTCCTGGTTGCTCCTCACAGAGGAACAACTGGCCCTGCGTCCCCAAACCGCTCAGGTTCCCTCCATGGCCACTTCAGTTTGTTTCAAATGTATTTGGAAAAAATACTAAAAATACAATATTAATCAAAGCGGGTTGGTTCCTTCCTAATTTGAAGTAAAGTAAAAAAAAAAAAAAAAGCAAAAAAGCAAATACAAAATAGATGTGTTAAAAAAATAGAAGAAGGTGATAAACAACACCTTTCGCAAAGTGGGCTGGACCTCGTCACATGGTTCACCTCACACAAGCTATGTATTGAATTAGCAGCTAGGCAGTTACCATTACTCCCGCTAGCAGAGCGACAAGTAACTCACAGACTTGGGTCTTACACACACACACACACACACACATACACACACACACACACAGAGAAAGAGACAAACAGGGGAAAGTTCACGCTGGAGTCTGAACTTACTGAAGTTACTGTGGTGAGAGTAAAGAAAGTGGAGTTCCTGCTGTAAGTCAAGACGAGTCGCACGTCAAGTCAGATGAAATTCTGACGCTCGGCTCCAGTTTTTGCATTTAAATCAGTTAAAGTCGGTGATTCGTGAAACGTTTAGTTTTACTTTCAACATTAATGAGAACTGTCACAGCTGCTTCCACCTGATGATCTGTTACTGCAGCCACCCACTGCTTCAATTATTATTATTATTCTTATTATCATTATTATTATTATTATTGCCTCTCCAAGGAGTTTGTTTTCACCTGCGTCTGTTTCTTCATCAGCATGAACCGATTTACACCAAACGTTGTGCTCTGTTGTCTTTCTTTCTGCAATCCAAAGTTTAGTATCTGGACGTAGCCCCCCCCCCCCACACTGAGCCACATGGATGAAATGCACAACGCTGAGTATTGGTTTCACACGGGAAACGAAAGGCAGTCTCCTGTGTTGACCCATCCATCCCAGTCGTGTCAACCAAACATTGACACACACTCCTCCCAACAACTATTGAGATACCAAGTAACTGAAGACGAAACTTTTTCTGTATCGACAGATAAACCCTTGAAACAAGTTGCTTTTTATCCAGACAACACCACGCTCCCCCGTTAACTGGGATCTGTTTACAGGCCAGTCTTGCCAGGTCCGACATGGCGGCAAAGTTGACGTACGATCTGGCAGCAAATGCAGCATCTCGTGTAGAAAGTGACCAATCACAAGCGTGGATATATCAGCCACCGTCCCCGCCCACAGAGTCTCAGAGGTTGACTGTGTGAGCGAGTGTTGAGCTGTTGCAGGCGCAGTAGAGCACGCAGAGCAGAAACGCTCGTCAGGAAGGTTTTCTGCTCTGCGCTCGTGAACGTGCATGGTTTTTAAATTTTCCGATTTTGAGACTAAACGCCGTAGAGTTCGTCACTCGGTTAGGTTTTACTTCATATCCCGACTCTTTCCTTTGTTCCCATCATAAGTAAGATGACCACTAGATGTCGCCAAACAGCAAAACATAACTGGGTCGTGATGAAGAACCACAGACCAACTGTGGGGTCGCTTTTTGATTTAGTTTTTTTTCACAGGACAGTTTCCGAGACGCACAGTAAACGTTTCGTTCTCCTGTTTCCCCTCTAATGTTAATCCTGTCTGAGTGGGGCGCTCCCTCTTTGCTCTCTACAAGAAGCAATCACTGAAATAACAGCCAGGACATAATTACACAAATCATTTGACCATAAAGCTTTTCTCCCCAGAATGTTTTTCAGTCTTTCATGTTGCTATTATTTTACCAAAAACACAATTTAAAGGGTAATTAAACTTTGGATTAGTATTATAGTTGCTTTGTGGAGCCGTTTCTATTTGAAATTCACCCTGCTGCTCACCCTGGCCCCGCCCGTATTCATCACTCTGACATGAAATAGATAGAAATTTGATCAGAGAACACACTCCAGCCGCCCGAGCCTTTATTCCATCACTCAGTCACCGCAGCAAACATTTTTCAGCAGTGTGTAGCGAGCGGAGACGGGCTGAGACATTGGCGTGTAATTACTCTTAAACAAGACAGGAACATGTAACCAGAGCCATCTCACAAGCATTCAACCCCTTTACCAGCTTTTAAAACCAGCTGTGATCAAAGACGCTTTATCCACACTCGCACAAAAATGTGGAATGAGACCCGCTTTCATCTCGGAGCCAGCACTTCAAACAACGCGTAGACAACACCTGCTTCTAGGACAGAAGTGTAACAATTGAGTCATGATTTCTAATTCATTTGATTCAAACGTGCCCCAGCTCGGCTCATTCGCTCTTTGTTGTGTGTTGAGTTTCTCGCGTCTGTTCTGTTAATGTTTGATCTCGATGCTGATTTGTTGATATTTTCATATCCAGATGTAAAGCTGATGTAACACGCCCCACTAACAAATCCTCCATACTTTCACTACAAGTGTGGTGACAGTTATCTGTGTCACCAGATGACCTGCCAGCCAGCAGAGTTACCGCCTCAGACAGTGGCTGCTGCCTCTCTCATGTCTCTGTAGCCACTAGTTATGAGGAGATGGGTCAGTCAATCTCTAAGTCTTTTTCTTTTTAGTTCATTTAGAGCGGCATATATTTCTATTGCATTATTCTAATTCAGAGTGGAGAAGCTGCTGTGTCCAAATCCATGGAGACGCTCCTCGGCTCCTCCTCCTGCAGCCACAGTGGAGGTCAGGTGACCTCCCTCGCTCTAACCCCTGCAGTCAGAAATCAACCCTTTAAAGAAGACAACCTTTACACCAAACATGACTTAACTTCAGTTAATGCCAAGTTCTGTTTTCATAGTATGCAGATAAATACCAATATCTCACGGTTATTTTCTAACTTTTTATTTCACAAGACAGAACATGACATTTCATGAGATACACAGTTTAGTTTTAACTTAAGCAATGCATGCTGGGAAGTCTGTTAATAAGCTTGTTTTGTTTCTTTAAAAACTTTACTTAATGAGTTTCAGCAGTTCACTTTCATTCATTCACCTCGTTGTTTCAGGACAAAAGACTTTACGTCAGTTCTTCTTCTTCTAAGTTGAATTCATTTTAAATTAACAAAACTTCCATATTTACATTAAGTTCATGAGAAAAGTCGAGTTAATTAAACTTAAATCCTGTATGAGTGTTTTTACAGTGTAATATTGCCCAACCGCTGGAAACACAAATTAATGAGCTCAGTAAAGCAGAGGAAATTTGAACATCTGTAAATCCATGACAACTGCATCTGTCGATGAAGATCATGTTGATACCTTCAGAACAGCCGTTAAATAGACTGACTTACTGTAGTTTTTACTGTACCGTAGTCTCACAGTTCTCCTGTGTGACGAAGCCAGGGTGTAGTAAGTATTTCCCTGTAATGATTGAAGGTAAACCCTCATGTCTGGGATGTGAGGTGTGTGTGTGCGGCAGTAATCTACTGTAAAGTCCCAGGACTTGAAGAAGCTGCTGATGTGCTGCATTCAGGGCCACTATAAACAAGGTTATAGCTCTGTAGAGGACGGTGGAGGACATTAGGACTTTTCACACTCAACTTCCTGTGATTAGTGAGTTCAGTGAATGAGGTCTGTGCAGTTTGTCCTTGAACCTCTCACCACGTTATTACTGGCTGATAACGTTTCAGCTGATACACCGGTATTGACCTTCAGTGATGAGACACACGGTGTCATGTACGGACATGATGCAGATTTGCTCATTATATATTTATTGCGTAACTGATCGATGCTAAAGCTCTTTATGAGACTATCTGAACCTTCATTGATTTTCACGTGGTGTGTTGATTGGATTCCAAGGCGGGTGGGGGGGGCCGTGGCTCAGGTAAAGCAGGTTGGCTGCTGATCCCTGGGTTGGCGGTTCGATCCCTGGCTCCCCCGGACCCAGGCTGCGTCTGGAAGGGCATCAGGACTAAACACCTATGCTGCCAAATCAAACATGTGGACGGTGATCAGCTGTGGCGAATCCTCACGGAAGCAGCTGGGAGACGCTGATTGGATTCCTCACATGTTCTCATTATTAATTGTGAGGGAAATAATCAATGCTCCTGTAATGAACAGCGACATAAAATATCAAGTTATTGGCAGCTACAGCAAAAGAAAAGACATCAGTGTCACCTTCAGGAGTCGCACTCCGGCTCCACTTCCCTGAGCTCTTTGGCAAACTGAGGCTTTGGATTGCTGCGCTCCACACTGATCCCTCTGAGGATGTGATCGGTGTACAGTACGTCAAAATAGTTGCTCTCTCAATCAGAAGCATCCCGGGTCACGCCAGAGGCTTCAGTTTTCTCTCACAGCCGCCTAGCTCCATCTATTGACTGTCAACAGGTTGGACTGCGGGTCAGGATCCCAGCAGTGAGAGTCGGAGCAGCAGAGAGGAGGAGACGGAGGAGAGCGAGTTGTTGATGGATGAAGGATGTAGGAAGTCGGTCCTGGAGCGATGCTAATGTGGTTCTACTCTTTGTAAAGTTAAGAAAGTTGATACAGACACTTGAGAAGTGACTGCAGGAGACGGAGGTCGGACATTCTGTGGGAGGAGGGGGATGTTTTCAAAAAACTAATTACAATGAGATTATTTAAATTAGTTTTCACAAAAAACTAAATTGTGACAGTTTTTGTGCAGGATTCAAATGAGAACACGTGTCTTCCCTGAAGAAATAAAGGTTCCTTCAGCAATAACATGTAGTTTAGCAATAGAAATAATTTGGGTCAGTTTCTGTGCCTGTGGAAAATAGTCCCACCTGACCAAAGGTTTGTCAGAATTAGATGTTATTAGTTCTACCTTTAACAACTCTCTTAATTTAACATTTATCTTGTGGGACGTTCAGGGACCTCCAGAGGTGTCCCGACCTGTTGGGAGCTGCCAGGCGAGGGCGTTCAGACGGAGAGAGTCTGTGAGATTAAAAAGTTTCTGAGACACTTGATAAAAGACTTTGAGCTGATGCGGAGGGAAACACATGCTGTCGCCTTCACAACCTCTTTGTTGTGCAGCAGTGATGAATCTGTCAGAACCAACGATTTCATCCGTCATGAATCAAACTGTTGCATGTCTGCATGAACATCACAGGTTCCTCAGGGAGAATTAAAACCTCTGTTTGGATAAAATCACATCTCCTGGCTGGATAACTGTCACAAAGGATATCTCAGTTTAATTACATTTAATCTAAAATTAAAACTAAAACAGATTCTTCTGTGACATAACCAAAATTAATTTTCCTTCACCTATTGGGAAATAAGTGACTACAAACAAGCTTAGGATGAATTCTCCATATGTATTTATTGTGTAAAGGAATTTTGAATTTTGATATTTTAAATTCCTTTGGCCTGTGTGAGAAGTTTAAGAGGAAAATATTTTTAGTGGAACTTCTAACAAGTCACTTTATGTAAACTCTTATTCTGAAAATGAACTAGTTAGCACGTGTGAAATAAATGCTGTGAAGTAAAAGATGTAGCGGACGTATAAAGAAGCACAAAACGAAAATAACACCATGCACTCTTTCCATCTCTGACCATAAGTACACGGAGAGTGCTGCTGGTCGCTTTCATTCATTGATTGATTGATTTTCCCCAAAGCAGTTTGTTGATGGAGGTGATGGAAAACAACATCTACAGCTTTGTGTCTGTGCAGCCGAAGATAAAAAGTCTGAGCTGGTCTTCTTTTCGTTACTGTCCTGCTCTGAATTTCAGCTTTACCTTTGGAAAGGTACCTTTAGCTTCTGGACTGTGGAGGATTTTAACCCTCATCACTTTCACTGAATGGCTGTAAGAGAGCGATCTGGTTGTTGCCAGTGTGTGCAGGAGGATCGGCATCATTTCTACTTTGTGTGTCTGAGGGTGAAGAACCTGCGACATCACTCTCTCTCTCTCTCTGTCTCTCTCTCCCTCTCTCTCTCTCTCCCTCTCTCTCCCTCTCTCTCTCTCTCCCTCTCTCTCCCTCTCTCTCTTTCTTCCTCTCTCTCTCTCTCTCCCTCTCTCTCTCTCTCTCTCTCTCTCTCTCCCTCTCTCCCTCTCTCTCTCCCTCTCTCTCTCAGAGGAGCAGAGCTTCTCCTCACTGAGTGGAGGAAGCTTCATAAATTTCTCCCACACTGACTTTTCAGTGGTAAGTAAACTTTGAGCTCTGGCTTGATTAAATATTGTCTAGACTTTCACACTCTGAAATCAAGTGGCATTTATCTCTATTTGTTCAGGTTCAAATAACCTCCCTCTCCTCCTGCCCCTCCTCTTCCTCCTCTTCCTCCTCCTCCTCCTCCTCCTCCTCCCCACAGTGGAATATGCAGATGAGTGACTGGCCTGTGAAGAAGTGGCTGTTCATTCCTCTGATTAGCCTGATAAAAATTTAGCAGGGCGTCACGTGAACGCACCGTAAAACATTTTATGTGACACTTGCGAGGTGAATTTATAAACACGTATATGAGCAGTTATCGCCGTGGTCAGCGCCAGTACACCTTTTCAATTACAGCTCAGCGTTTAACGATGCCACGGCAGGACTGCTGTAAAGTGCCAAACATAATTGTTAAGTGTGAATTACAAAGTTGTACTGTTGTTGTAAAAGTGAGTGTACGTCCTGCTCGAGGATACAGAACACAGCAATGCAGCAGCTCTCGATAATACTCACCTGAGACTGAAATGCATTTCTAAAAGCAGCTGAATTGATGGTGTTCACTGTGTTTTGGGCTTTTCCACTTAAAGGAAACTCTCTTGGGTTGATCTGCTTTTCTGTAGTCTGCACTAATCTCTTGCCCTCCATTGAACAAAGTGAAAAGAGCAGCTTCTCAACCTTTTCCGACTCGTGACCCACTTGAAAATCTCAAAAATGTACGCGTCCCACATCCGACCCCGTAACAATTCAGAGGTCAAATAGTGTCTTATCAGAGTGTTTTACATTCAGAACTGAAAGCAGAGGATTTACTTGTCGATTCACCGTCTGTCTCTGACTCTTTCCCTTTTTAACTCTTCCTGTTCCTAACCATTTATCCATTCTGATCCTCCAGTTTTTACCATGGATGTGATCAGAGATACGATGAACATTAAAGTTCCTATCATTGGTTTATCATTGTAGTGATTGGCCTTAACACAAGAAAAAAAAACAATGGAAGGAGTTTTAATGTTTTTAAAGAACGTTTTTTAAAACATTTCAAAACATTATTTATTTATTTTTCACCAAATTTTTGTTTTGCAAATGATCTTTATAAAGAACAGTCATATTACATTTCAAGATAATATCCTCATGACAAAATACTACAAACATAATGTAGTATTTATTTATTTAGTACATTATGAAATGTATAAAAATTTTTATTTATGTCTGAATATCATTTATTCTGATCCCTGACTCTGATTTATTTTTATCTATTATTTTAATGGCTCAACTTTCTCTATTTGTGTGTTCCTTTCATTGACTTATGAAGCAGAAACATTTTTAATGTTTTTAAAGATCATTTCATTTAAAAAAAAAAATTAAAAACATTTAAGTATATTTTTCATGTAATTGCACCTTTGCAAATGATGGCGGCCCACTTGCAATACCTTCGCGGCCCACCAGTGGGCGCCGGCACACAGGTCGGGAACCGCCGGAGTAGAGGATTGTTAAAACAGTTTAAAAGGCAGTTTATTGTGACCTTGATGAGGTGATGAGGTGGGGTTTTATACGGCAGAGGCTTGTTGAGTTGATGAGTAGATGAGCTGCAGGTGCACAGGTAGGATGGCAGGAGGAGGAAGTGTGAGGCCACGCCCACAGACAGGGGGACCAACATGAAACACGAGGAAGTAGAAACACATGAAAGAGGGAGAGGCAAAGCTGATAACTTAACGAAGATGTTATAGAGATGAGAAAAGTGTATTTTTTATATTTTACACGTTTTATATCAAAGATGAACAACCCAGTATTAAAATAATAACTACTTCAGAGTTCTTGAGATGTTGTGCAAAGTCTTGAAAGTTGTAAACGACTAAAGAAAGAGAGACTTCAGCCTCTTTAACAAGGGCACAGAGGGAGAGCAGTTAGCAAGCTGAATCAATATTAATGCTTTTCACCGCGGGAGCAGATGGAGGAGAGGAGCTGCAGGAGGAGGAGCGAGAGGAGGGAGAGGAGGGAGAGGAGGGAGGGAGGGGACGGCGATTCATCAGGAGCTGATACTGTTTCCTGGGTTGGATGATTTTTAAGGACTTCCCTCATATTCTGCTTTTTGGGAAAACACAGCAGCTGTCTGCACCATAACCTCCTATCACAGGCCGTGTGTGTGCATGTGTGTGTGTGTGTGCGTGTGTGTGCGTGTGTGTGTGCGTGTGTGTGTGCGTGCGTGTGCGTGTGTGTGTGGGCGTCCCCTCACAGTTGTCTCCACTCTAATGAAATCTGCTCACTTCAGCGTTTGTTACTGAGGTAGAAAAGTTGTGCAGAGAAGCTTCTTTGAAGTGGGACTCCCTTTAACTTTCCCTGTAATGTTTTGTAATTACCTTGCGCCAATGAAACGTGTCTCTTAAGTTTCTTTCAGTAAAAATCCATTAGCTCTGCCTTAACAACTCACTTCCCGGCACTTGCTCCTCACCTATAATTTATCGGATGTTATTTCGCATCAGTAGCTCTAAGCTAATGAGCTGCTGCTCTGATTGGCTGGAATCCTGGAGACCACTGTCAGGCCTTTTCCTTTAGCCTCGTCCTACTTCCTGTTAGCCCTTTACTGTGGGATGTTACTCCACATGAAAGAATGAAACTTATAATGAATGTATTGTGTGCATCCAAAGCCTGATGGATCATATTTCTTTGTTCCATTGTCGTGCTGTTAAACCACATCAGTGAACCACATTGTCACGCCGGGTGACGAGATAGCTGTTCACTTCCTGTCTCCTACTCGCCGTCCCTGTTGGTTTCTTTTAACCACAGCCACACTAATCATGGCAACAAAGGTCCTCGAAATCAGTTGTCATTTTAATCCCATGTGTGGTTTTCACCAAACCGCAGTCAAGTTATGTTTGTGTCCAAGACAAACCAAACTTGAACCATAAGCTGTGTCCCAATCCAGGCGCTGCATCCTTCAGAGGACGCAGCCTTCGAAGTCTTTGGCCTTCGTAGCCGTCGTAGACAACGATCCAACATGCGACTCCCCCCTTCCTTCCCGTCTCTCTCTGTACTTTAAATTTAACTGAAAATCAGTCAAATAAATAATAATCGTTTCCTCGCTTCTTTCAAGTTACTTTCAGGACACGAGTGGTTGTGAATGAGGCGATACAGTGAGCAAAGACGAATGGAACGCCCCCCAGTAGCTGTTTAACATGCCCTCTTTGACTTGCCCTGGGCACTTGTCCTCCTCGGGGGGGGGGGGGGATCCCCGCTGCCATCTTAAGTGCCTTTCCATTACTCTGAAAACTCCAGTGAATTTCTGAGAGCCAGGATGTTTTTTTGTGATTCCCCCTGTGGACAATGCACAAAGAGATAAGTGGGAATAAGTAAACAAACAATGTTTCAAGGTTTCAGAATTGAGTGAATAAATTATCTGTAATATCATTATTCATTTTTTCTTAATTCCTGTGCATGTCTACATGTAGGTCACCTGCTGGCATCAGAGCCTCCCTCCAGCCCTGCAGGTGGCATCATGACATGGTGCTGCTACAACCAAGTGCTGAGGGGAAAGGGAGGACATGGTAAACAGATCAATGCAGTGCACTAACTCTCTTTTTTTACCTAATGCAGGCCCATGGTCCCATATTTACTTCTTCTCCTTTGTTTTATTTGAAGTGTTGATCCATAAGAAGAACCAAAAACCATCTCGGTTCGAGCCTCTCTTCTGATTGGCTGACTGTTTTCTGAGTGATCCAATAAAAATATAGCAGATTTCAGGTAGAAACACTCAGAAAAACCAAATCCTGCAAGGTTTGGATGGTGGGTCCAGGTGGGCGGGGCTTGGTGACTGCTTTGTTGTGACATCACAAAGTTCCAGAAGTCCTGACGGCTGGTTTTAAGGCTCAGTTTCTGAATACAGGCTGTGTGCATTTCTCTGTGGACTGAGGCTTTGATACTTTCACAGTATTAATGTAGAAGCTAGAGCTGATCTATAATCACACTACACATGGACACAGACCTTTACACTGGAGGAGCTTTAAGATTTAGCTCGATACTTTGTGACTCTTTTAAGACGTCGGCACTGCAGCATCAAACTGTAAACTAAGGTTTAAATCCACAGCGTTTGACATCAGTGTTGGATAAGTCACCCTGCTACGCACATCCACCATCCTGCGCCTATTTCATATCACACTATTTCCTACATTGTCAGTGATTGCTGTCATTAACCTGAAACAGAGATTTTTCCTGGCAGACATTTTTACCGTGGCGGGAAAAGCACAGATTGAAATAATAACATAAGTGAAGGCGGCTGAGCCTGTTCAGGATCTTTGTGATGTTCATGCTTTGACATTTGTGTGTTGTTGTTCTTATTGCACCAACCTGATCTGAAGAGGTTCCTCTGTGAGTTTATTTAAGGTAAACACAAGAAACTTGTGCTACAGAAAATGGACCAGACTCAGTGAATAGCTCCCTAAGCTTAACATGTCCTATGATAACTATTAATTTAGCTATACAGACTAATGAGCAGTGATAACTAACATGTCTTTGGGGTCATCAGGTGGGAACCTCCTTTCACCAGTGTTTCGTCTAGTTGGTCCCACGACACCTCCAGGAGGCTAGACAGTGATCACTGGCGTCCCAGAGTCACTCCCCTAATGCCAGCCATCACTGCTCCTCACACCACCACTATTTTCTCCTTTATCTTACCTATGCTACCACAAACAACACCATCATCAACTCTGACAAAACACACTAGCAGATTCAGCAAACAAAAACTCCCCTAAACAGTTCTGTTCTGTTCTGTAGGACTAGATGTTTTTTCTTCCCAGAAAGTGGCGGCCAGTTTAAAAAAAAAAAGCAAATTATCTTATTGTTTGGCAATAATAACTAAGGGTTCGTTTGAGCGGCTTGCCATGATGTTAGCGCGCCGATTTAAGAATTTGTTTTCACATCCATCCCTTCCTCGCCTGTCCACCATGACTCCTCCGTGAGTTACTCTTCTCTGCAGACCTGCTCCTCATCATTATTCTTCCCCAGTGACCTGCTGCCTCAGCTGCAGCTTATTAAAATTATTAGTCTCTGTCCGTATACATCCAGGGTTTCCCATGGTCATGTTACGTCACCGCAGACTTCAGCTGCTCCTAACCTTTTCTATTTTTTCATCTGACAGTGGACTCAATTCCTACAAACAGTATCAAGTAATAAGCTCAGTTTCCCTCTCTGAGGTAAATTTTTGGAGGCCAAGGTCGCTGAACCCACTGCGTATTAAAAGAATCAAAATCAATACAGAGATATCATCTTTTTTTATTCCAAAAATTCTTCCTCTTTGACAAATCCTTGATCCAAAAGTCTCAATCCACTAAAAGTTGTCTCAGAGTTCAATTGAAATCGATGCCGCTCGCATTTCTGTCCATTAAGTTTGAAAGTAGATCAACGAGATGATGAGTTAGTTTAGCATAAAGACGCAGTGGGAAACAGTTGGTTGTGTTTAAAGAAAAACACAGAAATATCTGTGTTGAACTCTCGGAAGAGTTAAAACTGAAGGTTCCACAATAATTTAATCAAGTCTTTAGTCTGTCAGGTGTGGTGTCACTGAAACAAGGTACATCTTTATGTTCACTGCACATTACTCAACTCAGTGTTACCTGCATTTCACTGTCTTTGTTCATTCTTTAACTGTGTTTGTGTTCACCGTACCAAATTTGGTCTCTTGTATATTTTTATTTTTTGTTATTTATTTGGATCCTCTTCAGCTTCCACAGAGGGACGTCTACGGTGCTTTCACACTTACCTCCTTTGATCCTGGACCTTCTGACTTTTCAGTTTGGTCTGAACCAAAAGGTCAGCTGTGAAAGTTTCCTTCAACCAATGTCCAGACCGAAGGATCAAAATTAGGTCTGACCCAAAGGTCTCGATCCGGATCAAACTGAACCATAGTTCTGTTTGTTTGCAGTGTAAAAAAACACTCAAAGGAACTCAGACCAATTACAGGAAGTTGAGGAAGGCTCATCACCCATTAAACAACAGAAGAAGAACAATAACAAGAACTTTTCCTTGAAACTGCAATACCCTGAGGGGCTGGACACTGAATATAGTGTACAGAGAGAATAACAATAACAAGCTACACCACACTTTTTTATCGTCACTGTGGGATTTTTTTAATTTATTTTTTTATTCAAGGTCTTTTTATTTGCATTTAAAGTTTACAGAAAGCAACTTAACACCAACAGTCGAGTAAAGACAGAGTATCTCTTCCCCCCTTTGAGCTGCAGAGTACAGAGCCCCACCCCACTACAGAGCCACTGCACCATGTTAGTGATCAGAGTCGATCTCCGAACTAATCACATATACATACAGATAAATAAAATCAATGTGACAGTAAATGCAGGCAGAGAAATCGGACAAACAACAACCAGGAAATCAAGTTAAATAAAAAGTACAGTAAATAGAAAGGAAAAAAAGAAAGTTGAGTCAATAAATAAACAGTACATGTTATGGGGTCAGTCCAACACAACTGCAATAACAGTAGCGTCCAACCTACATAAGCCAGAAAAAGGTCTTTAATCCATTGCCTGAAAGTCGTGGGGGGCGGAGTTTATTCTTCCATTTAAACACTATATGAGTCGTCTGGCTAAAAGAGGCGCAGAGGCTACCACTGAGTGAATATTTTAATTCATGTAATTTCAGGCGATTTGCTTGTTATTTCCCAAACCACGTATGAGTGTGATGCCTTCAGAAGACCAACAGCTCGATGGTAACTGATGATAAACTCTCCCTCTTCATACTCAGTTACACCTGTCAGATCACACATTGAACTCATTCCCATTAATCTGTTCACAAGGCGGGAAAATGACTCGCGCGGTCAGATGCAGTGTTGTGAATGTTCACACTTGCTTTGTCTCATAGTTCAGTTCACATAGAGTTTTATGACCTCGTTCACATTCGTTTCTTCCACGCCAACACAAACCCATGTGAGTTTGTTTTATGTGTAAATGCTGTTGGTTCACCCACAGGTTTCTGAAGAGCTGTTTTGAAGCTCAGAGTGAGCTGCCCTACTGTCGCCATCTTGGCAGTGTCTGACTCCACCCCTAACTCCTAGCTAATCCAAAAATGGAAAAAAAAGGAGGGGGCGTGTGTGGAGTTGAGACATGGCGGTTTGTTGCAAGCATACGCCCACCCACCTGTCACTCAACAGGTGAGTTATATAAACAGGTGTCATGAAGGAGGAAATTATTTCTAGAGACCAAAACAGTTTTTGTACCAGGCTGTAAATGTTTATTTCTGCTGTAAAGTTGGACATTTTAACATGAGAGTCTATGGGGACTGACTCACTGTTGGAGCCAGACTCTAGTGGTCGTTAGAGGAACTGCAGCTTCTGGTTCTCTCATCTTGGCTTTTTGGCGCATTACCACACCTCCTGGTGTGAGGTAACGACGCTCGTGTTCACGTTCATTCGTTGAAGACGGATACGTTCAGTTCACTGTTCACCAGAAAATGAGCGCCCTGAATGAACGGCTACTCTCCTCCTCACAGTGTGTCATTGTCCCTTCGCTATAATGCAGTTGAACAATGAATGTTAAATAATTTAAACGCTGACGGACAGTAATGTGGAATAATAATTACAACTTCAACCTAGATTCCTCTGTGACTCAGACGTATAGAACAAATGACAGAGACTATTACAGTGATCACTCTGTAATAAAAAACTGTTTTACAGTATTTCAGATTCATGTTGAACACAAACACCAATCTGGATGTGACAGACAGGACCTCACACACACACACACACAGTTAGTCACTGCCACGTGTATTTTGTGTAGCATTGTGTGCTTCCTGTGGTAATATAGCAGGTTGCATTGTGGGTACATGCCCTCCACCCATGTCATTTCCACACCAAGCAAATTATTCTAATACGGGAGCGTGAAATTATACCTTTAGGGATAGGCCGCATGTACTCAATCAGCCTTGCTAAGACTGCAGGGAGGCTGGCTGACCGTGTGTGTGTGTGTGTGTGTGTGTGTGTGTGTCTGTCTATATCCCTCTGGTTTTCAGTTGTAGCTTCCTCATCCATCCACAACAACCATCAAACAAAATACACATCAAGCTGAGATGCTGCTCTTGTTGCATCTAAGCTGTTGATGCTGCTGAGAGGGATGTTTTTGTCTCTTCCTCTAACTCTTTAAAGGCTGCAACAGTTGAAGTGGCGACCCAGTGAATTTGTTCTGAGCTTCCATAAAGTTGTGAGACTCAAAACAAACAAAGTTAATGTAGCAGAGACTGAGAGATCCTGATTTTAGTCACTAACATGCACCGAACTCCAAACCCATGTTAAATCCCCACATCTTTCAAACGCCACACTCATGAATATGATTAAACACACATTGGTTTAAGAATATAACAGCTAGCTAAGATGAAAGTATAATCCATCCTTTATCTTCCACTTCTCCGAGGTCGGGTCGCGGTGGCAGCAGGTGAAAAGATTTCAGGTCTAGACGTTCCTCTTCCAGGAAATATTTTCCAGCTCTTCCTGGAGGATCCTGATGTGTTGCCAGGCCGGATGAGATATCTAATCTCTCCAGTGAGTTCTGGGTCTACCCCCAGGCCTCCTACCAGTTGAACTTGCCTGGAAGGCGCCCAGGAGGCGTCCTGACCAGATGCCCGATCCACCTCAACCGGTTTCTTTTCGACGTGAAGGAGCAGCGTCTCTACTCCGGGCTCCCTCCAGATGTCAGAGCTCCTCACTCTGTCTCTGATGCTGAGCCCAGACACCCTGCAGAGGAAACTTACTTCAGCCGCCTATAGGCTCATCTGTGATCTCATTCTTTCAGTCGCTACCCAGAGCTCATGACCGCAGGTGAGGGTCAGAGCCAAGATGGACTGGTAAATTGAGAGTTTTGCCTTCTGGCTCAGCTCCCTCTTCACCACAGCAGTCCAGTACAACACTCTCTTTACTTCTGACGCCGCAACGATCTGCCTGTCAGTCTCCCGCTACATCCTCCCCTCACTCATGAACAACTTGGGGCAGAATCTCCCATCATCCAACACCCAAACCTGAAGAGAGTAATCCCCCATTTTCCAGCAGAGAAGCATGTATAATATTAAGCAGTTACACAACAGGCGTCCTCCAGGGCAGCGTCCTGAGACCACTGTCCTCCCTGATGACCTACAAATACTACGCAACCCACATGATCAAGTTTGTAGACAACACAACAGCAACATGTCCGGGTGTAGCACCAACAACCCGTCACTCCATGTCGACGAGACGAAAGAGATGACTGTTGACTTCAGGAATAACTGCACGTCAGCAGAAACGCTCCAGAGTCTGTCGGCAGGATCAAGTTTCTGGGTTCCTGCACATAAGGGACGAGCTGGTGTCGTATAGCCAAACCAAGCGGCGGAGAATGGTCTGGCTGAACCATTATCATTCTGCTTCTGGGGAAAAAATGCTCCGGCCTGTTTTGCATTTCTTTAAATCGACCACAATCGTCTTGGGCGGCGGACCCAGCGACAGTGTCCCTGCATAATAGAGTCAGAGGGGAACTTGTTTTAGTGGAGCATTTGCACATGCAGAAGTGAGCACCGTCATTAAAATGGCTGATTCCCCACAAAATAAAACAACACGAAAAACAACTGAGACACGTGTGATGACTGTGTGATTGCACACGATTCAAATCTTCATCGAATCATTTCATTTCCAGCGTGGGGGCTGCAGCTCGGAGGTTCTTGTTGTTGCCGTCTGATAATAGGCGCCCGCTGGCAGGCTTACACCTACAGCCTACATCCAGTGAGTCAGACTGGAGACGACCTGACTTGAACTGTAAATCTCTGTGATCAAGAGAGCTCAGCAGCACCTGCACTTCCTCTCTCTCTCTCCTCTCACAGTCTGACCAGCTGCATGTCTGTCTGGTGGCTGCAGAGAGAACCCCCCCCCCCC
>NW_019525521.1:400023-430408 GCF_002814215.2 Seriola lalandi dorsalis | reverse complement strand
CCCCCCCCCCCCAGGACTTGTTTCTAAAACACTGCCTGAGCAGGATGACCAGCAGAGGCTCCACCCACCCCTCCCCAACAGTGTTTACCCCTCTGCCCTCTGGCAAACGCTGCCACAGCATGGACTGCCAGGCTTTTTCCCACAGGCCATGAGAGTACTCAACTCTCCTTAACATGCACACACACTATAACACACTCACACACACACACACACGGACTTGACTTGACTTGATTCTTAATGCTGCTGTGGTCTCATTGCTGTTTACATGCTGTGTACAATCTGCTGCTATTATTCTAACACTCACATGCTGCTCTGCTCCTGTTGTTGTTGTTGTTGTTGTTGTTTATTTGCTGTTGTTCATTTTGCCCATCGACGTCGTGGTTATAAAATCGGAGGCTGGTTGCACAAAACACTTTAAGATTTTTCCTTGCACAAAACACCCTTATGATTTCCCTCAAATGTTGACTCCATTATTTTAGGATTTCTCCTTATCTCAGTCTCATACTTCAGGGAGCTCTGACGCTCCGACCATCTGCTGAACACTGTGGTGAGGGTCCGTCCAAACAGCTGGAAGATGAGATAGCTGCGTACGTCTTCAATGTTACCAGCTTCCCAAAAGTGATATCAGACATCACAAGTGCTAATGGCAGCAAATCAATGGTTTCCATGGATACGGCGTAATTTCCCCGCTGTAAAATCTCGTTAAAATCTTTTTTTCCAAAACAGAGAAAAACCTTTTTTAAGACATTCTGTGCAACACCTTTAAGTGACTCCCTCAGCTAAGGAGAAATTAAACCTGAAGCGTCGGACTTAAGTGGGAAACTTAAGAAAAGATTATTTTTTGCGACCGGTAGCAGCAGCAGCTTGGAGGCGGCGTGTCGTATTAACGAGCCACGTTTCAGTCACGGTTTCAGACTTGATGATGTAACTTGTTTACAGCGGTTCCACAACAGTTTTCCGCTACGTCACACCAGACGTGCTCCAGCCATATTCTCCAGGTATTGACCTAGTGGTGTTTACATGCTGTTGTTCACTGCACAGCTGTAAAGCATCAGTGTATTGTCGTTGTTTGGTTCATATGTCAGTATATGTGTATATGTTTTGTTCTGCTGTGAACTCCTTGTTGTTTGGTCTTGAATGACAGTAATGTTAATTTTGACCTTGCAGTTGCATTATGGGAAATGTAGCATGTAGCGCTATTGGAGCTTCATCCATGCTTTGGATTAAATGATCTCATCCTCTGCTGCACACACACATGTAATCCACTTCTTTAAGTCCCCGGCCTTTACTCTTTAACATCCTGATATTGATTTCAACCTTTTCGCTCAGCTGATGCGTGACAAGCGTTTGTGTTTGTGAACCTGAATTCCTCTAAAAAGGTGAAAGGCTTTGTTGAGAAATGTGCTCATCTGTGTCTTTGCTATGCTGCTAATGCCGTGTGGCAGGACAACCTTTCCCTGCCGTCCTCCGCTAATGTGAGAAATGAGCAATCGGGTCTTAATGAACATACTGTACGAACTCTGGGTCGACTTGCCGATAGTTGTAAGAAGGACAAAGACTCGTGGAATCTCTTCCAAATTCTCCCTAAGACGTGGGTTCTGGTTTAGAGTTCCCTGAACACAACACTCTGTATGACACATGAACCCACCACAGCTTTAATCAAAGCACATTACCAGCTCTGTGCACAGATACATTAACAACCCACATCACGTGTCATGGGTAGAAGATATAGGTCACGTTCAATAGATGCTTACTCATGCACATGCCCACCAGCAGAGACATGTGTCTGTTTCTAGCTGAACATCTAACGTCAAGGTGCCTTTGAATGAAGCGTCCATCTGCTCCAGAACATTATGTCTGTTTCCTCTCCACAGACGGGGAGGACTGGGAATCTGCTCCCACACCAGGGAGAGGTGGATACTGCTGTGGCAGCACTGCAGAACGGACGCTGCCCAGATGTGGACTCACAGCAGTGCTGGGCCAATCAGGTAATCATTACCTGTGTTTGGAGGGATTGTAACCCCTCAGACCCTGAATTTCCCCCTAATTTTGCCTTTAACGGTTTTTAATTACTGAATTGTCCGAGAGAGAACATACTAGACTAAGAGCAGAGTGAACGTTACACCTGCCTAACATCAGTGTGTTAGCATGTTGATGTTAGCATTCTGCCTATGTAAATACTCAGTCGAGAGCTTGTTTCCTCCCAGCTGAACATCCATCCTTCACAGAGGCTGCATTAAAGGAAATGTCAACAAATGTCAGTGTGACAATTTGTGCTTTTGACTGGGAGTTCAGTGCTGGAACTATTTCTTTAAAAACTAACAGCTAGGAACAATGATTGTGCACAGGATTCTTTTATCACCACAGGGAGGCTGCCAGAGACCTTTACCAACACCTGTGTTAACCTTATCTGGTAAACAGCTCTAGATACTGTGTGCCCCTCGTTTCAAATGAGAGGGACGCTGTGATTTAGATGTGTTTGACAGAGGAATAGTGCTGCATTAAGAAAATACATCCTGCCCCAGAGCGCTGCGTAAGGCCATCTTGTATTGAATTGTGTCCTTTAGTGTTTCGTGCAATGTCAATAGAGAGAGAAGTGCCAGTATGGATCTGTTGTGGCAGGAATGTTTAGACACAAAAATCAGATTGCTTGAGACTCTTCAACCAGCTCTTTAAAAGTCTCCTCACCTTCACAATATCACAGAAATATAGATAAAGGTGCAACGTTTTAACCCCAAAGCAGTTTTTCTGCAAGCTGTAAATGTCATAAATGAGCCCAGGCTGATCCTGTGGCTTTTAAAGACATAAACACACAATGTCCCAAAGGCTGCCCATCATCCGAAATTGTATACTGTACCTTTTATATTTCTCTCTCCTGTCCTCTCCCTCGTCCCTCTTATTCCCTCATTAGGTTTTCAGTTGTTTCATAATGAAATGAATTACAGTTTCATGAAAGTTTAACTCACACATCACTGTCATTAAGTGAAGCAGTTTGTCTGTGTTAAATAGCACTTAACCTGCCGGCACAAGCACCAGCATCTCCCACCCCCGGTCCAGCTGCTGTCCTCCTCACACTGTAACAGCTCTGTTTGAAAAGAAGCTGGAGGAGAGCAGATTTATTTTAGCCGTGGTTGAAATATTTCTGGCTTCCACACATCTTCTGTCTGTCTGTGTCAGGGTTAGTTTTTATAGGCCGAGGGAACCACCGGCTGAATTTCAGACACTCACTTTCATCACGTTGAAATCCAGCGCGTCCACTCAGCTGCACACCTGATGCCACCGACTCCTCGTGGCGTCAGGGCGGGACACTCACCGTCATACGGTGTCAGTGATCCACCGGCTGTCGTTTATTTTCAACCCCGCAGTTCCTTTGCTCACACCACTGTGTATGAATCATGTATGAGTAACCGAGTTACCATGGAAACATCTTAATATGAGCAACACCAGGATAAGACTCGCAGCTGGGATATAAATACTGTGTTCACAGGTGCAGATTAAACTCCTGCAGCAGTCAATAAGTTAAAGAGAAGAGGTGACGGCTGAACGGTTACGGAGCAGCAAGTCACTGGTTCGATTCCTGGCCAAATAAATCCGGCCCGTGTCTGGGCCGCATGCTTGTTTTCCTCTGGCTCAGGTTTCACCCGGTTCCACGGCTCGAATCTGGCCCATGTACAGCGTGATTGTTAGATGCTACTTCCACATCTGGACCAATTCTGGGGCACATGCAGAAAATCTTACAGCTGTCAGTCGGTGCCGGAGGATAACAGCTGTCTATCTACTAAAGACAAAATTATCGATGATCTACTCCCTGAAATTAGAGTGAAAGTTCCAAGATCAACGCACAACGATGAGTTCAGGGGCTGAAGTTTAAGACAAAGAATGAAATATGATAAGAGTACGATAATTGTTATAAAATATTACAAAGGGAAGATCAGTCCCTTCAGTGGACGTCGGGTCTTGGACACCACAATGTCCAGAAACTGTTTGCGTCCATCACTCCTTGTTCACCACATGTTCCCTGTGTAGTCACCTGAAGACATTTACAACCGCAGGTACTTCGCATGCAGTGCACCGTAATGATGGAGAGGGGTTTTTTATTATTATTCACTTCCACTCAGTGATATTATATTTCAGCCACAGCCGATCATGTGACTTCCCAGGGACCGTTCAGGTTTTATCTGGTGCACTTTGGCCTGTTCTGTCAGGAAATTGACTGAATTGTTCAATTTGGAAAATAGCAGCACTTTTTTTGGCTGCATGAAGCACAGACCTGCATACTTGTTTCTTTTTTTTTTTTTTTTTTTTCAGGCTTTTTGTGCCTTTATTGATAGTGCAGTAGAGAGAGACAGGAAATGGGGAGGCAGAGAGAGGGGGAATGACATGCAGGTAAGGGTTTGTCCGATGCGGGACTCGAACCGGGGGCCATCTGCTCATCCAACTGAGCTACTCGACACCCCTGTATACTTGTTTCTAATAATAGTAATAATAATAACACGCTGTATTGTTCCCAGAAAATATGAAGTGAGAGCATGAAGCACACACTACCAGGAATCAGGACTCTGCTGCATGATTTTAAAGGATGTAGAACCATGTGTAGAAAAATCCATCTGACAGAAACTTAGAACTCAGAACTACAACTATCAACCTCGTGATGCTGCTAAAGTATCAGGGTTCATCGTCCGGGGGCCTTGAATGTCCACAGCCTTCCATCCAATAGCTGTTGAGATATTTGTGATGGAGCAACCAACCAACATTCACCATATTGACTCCATTAGGTGAAAATATCTAAATCTTGTGCTCGCAGCTTGTTCGGTTATTTTCCAGTTTGAATCTAAGGGTTAGTTATGTGGTGATTTCCACTTTGTCACCAAGTGCATTATCTACAAATCCGATCCTTTATGGAAACAGTCATTGCACAAGGTTTAGGCTTAGTGTCCTAATTAGTCATGGATGTGTTTTTGCTTGAACACGAAGTGAAAGTGTGGTATCAGATGATCTATGGCAACAGCAGGTTTCCATCTCATTTTAAGACCAGCATGTCCATGGCCGCTCAGATGGGCGAAAGTGTATTTGCTATTTAAATAACGTGGGCGCAAAGACACCTACACCCGGCGTCAAGTGCAATGTAAGTTAGAATTTATTAAACGATGCAGGTTTCAGACTTTTGAGGAAAATTGAAAATGGCTTATAAAGGAAACCTCTGTTTGTTTTGTCTCTCACAGGAAAACTCCACACAGTGAACCTTTAAAGGTGCAGGATTGATTGTTACGGTAAATGATCGGTGTGCGTCTCTCTGGATGTCGTCATATAACTGAAGGCAACGGGCTCAAGAGATGCTCAAACATTCAAGCTGGACCGACGCACTGGATTAAAAAAGATCAGCTGTAAGTGAGATGAAAATAAATAAGAATTCAGAAGCAGGTTGTTCATTAAATCAGCCAAAGCGTGCGAGAAGCGTCTGAGAGGAGGCAGCTGATAGAAGAACCGAATCAAAGAGAATGCATCTGTGATCAGAGATAAAATCCTTCATATTAACAGATGAGTGACAAGCTCAGGGTAAACACCAGATCAAGGCAATATTCAAAGGCAGCGCTGTTTAAGGAGTTGTTAATATGAATATATAAAAAAAATTCACACGCATAGTAACTTGTTTGACAACAACATACGGAATTAAATAAAAGAGTTCAGAAAACTGTCAGTAGATGTTGGGGGGGGGCACAACAAGTCAAATAAGTTTGATTCAGAACTCAAACACATCAGAGCTACTGAGTAAGGATGATGCATTTTAAAAACCACGGATTCTCATGTAAAAGCTGGTGCTCAAATAAATAACATATAATAATGGTCAGGTGAGAGGTCAAAACAAGAATTCAAAGACAGGATAATCTAAGAGATCAGCTCACATTGTAAACTCAGCTTTAATTCCACCAGGACAACAGAGTCATGAATTTCTGTCTTTCTTCATTCACCTATTATTTACATTTCCCATTTTTCCTGTAGCAACTGAAACTCAACACTTCCTGTTTTTATTTTCACATAAAAGATAAAAAATAAAATGAAAAGTGATAAGACTGGAATTGAAAACTATTTTCTTCTGTTACAGGAGAGAAACTGCGAGCAGCAGAGTGGTGAGTGTGACATGACTTTGACATGTTGTTTCACTGATAGAATTAATGCTGTGGTAATAGACATTATTCTGAATTTGTCAGGACGACATGGAGGAAGTTTTGAGCTTGTTTCACTGAGGAAGACGAAGAAAGTCTGGCTTGAATATAAACCATGGGGATAAATAAATAAAATAAAGACATTAATCACTTGCTTTAAGAGCATATGTTTACATTTCCCTTCAATTCAACCTCTTGCTGTTTGAAAAATAATTATAGCAAAAGCAGAAGAGGCATGACATTGTCATGGCACTTCAAAACCTGGGTACCCGAGGCTAAAGGCACCCTGTGGAGTTTCAATGCTAAGAAAATGTTACTGTTGACATCCAGTGTCTCAAAAATCCTTGAAAATCCTCAGAAACACAGATTCATGGTTTTATACGTCACACACCTGAGGAACCAATCCTGTCAGAGAGAGTTAGCATTAGCACAACCACTAACACTGTATCAGCCACTGCCAGCTACAAGTTAACAAACAACATCATCAAATAAAACTGCTAACTGTGATAACGGTTCTGACCCGTCTGCTAGACTCTGGTTCTGGTCTCAGACTCCTCCTCTGAGTCTGGGTCTGACTGAGGCTCAAACATGAGGCTGAGTCTCTCTGATGTTTCCTCCTCTCACCATCTTGATGCTCTCTGCTCTTTCACCTGTCCACCTGGAGCCAGCAGGTGGTGGGCGGGGCTCAAGGCCTGATCCAGGTTTCTCAATCAGGAAGTTGTGAACACAATATGATTTTTACAGAGTTTAAAACGTGTCTGGAGAGGAAGTTTCAATGCAGCAGGAAGTTTCAATGCAGCAGTGTTTACATGTCAGTATTCTTCTTCTTTGCTGGCACATGTCTGTGTTTCCTGGCGTGTTACCGCCACCTGTTGCTCAGTGGAATAATGTAAAATGTGCATCACGTCACAGAGACCCACCCGGGGTTGTAGCATTAGTCGTGGTAAAACAGTCCACAGGTTCGCCTTCAGGTGCTTTGAGACAGCAAGCAGTCACCACTGAATTTAGAAACAGCAGCAGCTACATCAGAGTCCTGCACAAACCCACACCCACCCCAAAAACTGCAGAGCTCCGTCCTGGGACTGACCCATTACCCGCAATTATCTCTAAATCATATCAGGCCCTGACCCATTAACATAAAACCCTTGACCCGTACCTGTAATGTTAATTAAACACATAGCCTGCACACTCACTCACTCACTTCAGCTTGCATGATGGCCGGTCTGAGGTTATCTGCCCGTGTTCCTAATGCACTGTCCCATTAAACTGTCCAGACTTCTCGCTCACTCCGCTCCCACATGTTGTTGATGGAAGACAAAGCGACACAAAGATAATGATTCTGCTGCGATCATCTGTTCACACTTAGTGACTCCGCGTTGTTGTCAGTCAGCTGCAGTTTTAATCTGGATGATGATGAATTGAAGGGTGAAATGTTTTTTTTTTAAACTGCGCCTTTATTTTTATTTCTGTTTTCTTTTTTTGTTTTCATGCTCATGTTTATTTAATCCACCGCCCACATGTTCTTCATTTTCAACCTGACCAGGTGCAATCTAATCTCATCAACGTGGGTTTAATAACATACATTATCTAATAGGTTGTAGTTTAAAACAATATGTGACAATAGTACAACAGGTTTAACGAAGACCAGCTAATCAAGATTCAACGTGTGTGTAATTCAGGGAACTAAGATGCCAAACCTCTGTGGCCGAGCCCTCGTCATGTTTACGTTGGTTACAGTAAAGCTGCTCACTGTTTGAAAGCGCCATCAGTGTGATGGATGGTGAGGGAACAGTGTGTGTGACCTTTAACCTTTTTCCATATGGCAGTGACACCAATGCAGAGGCATGAACACTCGGCATGAAACCTTTTCCATACAGTAGACAGCACAGTGAATGATGATGATGATCCAACATATCCTGAGTTTTACTCTGATCAGGCTGCAAATATGCTGAATCCTATGTAACGCAACTCTACAGCAATCTTCCTTAGACCCTGCCTGACTGGTGCCATGCCTTTCAGACTCAACACAAGTGAATAAAACCCTGATAATATCTAGTTTCTCACTTGAGACAAAGACATTAAATAACGTTTTTCACAAGCTGAGTATAATAGCTGATGACAAGTAAAAACTGATCTTGGATTGAACCACTTCAGTTTGAAGCAGCAGCAATGAAAAATGTTCAGCTTAAAAGAACGAATGGACAAAACTCTAAATCACAGATTTGGATTTACAAGCTGATGCACACAGATACTGAAAGCTAAAGACTATGGAACATTTAATAACTGGAGCATTTACCTGGCTCTGAGGCTCCATTTTAAGACCATACATGACCGTAAACAAGCCTAGGTCACAACCATGTTAACCAGCAGTTACTTCCAAGCTATTTCCAAGCTGCTGCTAAAATCCTGATCCTGTAATTTTGGCGATTTTTACTTTTGAAGTGATCACCCAGAGAGAGTTAGAAACTCATTCACATTAGCTGCAATGCAGTCAACAGAGAGAGGTGTGTCTGCAGAGGGAGAGCCTCACCTTGTGCTCCCAGGGAAATACTGGCTACTCTCTTCTATGGTTTGTCTGAGGTTTGTCCAAAACTTTGCTAGATGTGTCGCTAGGTATTGTTTTGAAAAAAGAGTTGCTAAAGAGGTCTGAGGTCAGTTAAACTGGCAACAAAGACGCTAAATTGGCAACACTGCTTGTTCGCAAAAACCCAACACTCGACTGGCCAGTGGTGTAACCTTATCAGTCAGTCATGTGGCATTTGGCTGACCAATGGTGTAACTTGATCACTCGGTCAGTCAGTCAGCGACAGACCCGTTTATAGGGCTGGCCCCGCTGTTACGGCCCAGCCAGAAAAGGTCATTAAAGACTGGAGACCATGGTCCATGTCCTGTCAATGTTGGTTTTAATTTTAATGATTAAGACAATCTTTCCCGAACCATAATAAATTAGCTTTAGTCACCTGAACTTAAACGCAATACTGAATAGATGACAGTTAGTTTCTCTTTGCCTTTCTCCTCCCTCATGGTTTGGTGGTACAATGTCTGTTACAACAATCTAACACTGGGAACCATCTGTTTCCAGCAGGCACATTTAGGAATTTATAGTGAGACCATACCTGTAAGCACATCATTATTTTGACATTCTTCTTCCTAGTAAGCAACACACATTGGCTCCAGTATCACATGATACAAAACAGCATGTGAGGTATACACTTTGAGTTTCAAGTGTCCTCTGTGAAAGAGCAAAGGCTTAAGGGTGTTTGATAAGCGACCACATCGCTGGGGCTCAGAGGAGGGGGGCATTATGGACTATAACCACTGGATTCTTCCTTTATTGAATCAGTCTTCAGTACCACAAAGAGGTCACTGCTGTCCATTTCAAAGGTGAGCAGAAAGACGTATGGGGGCGGGAAGCATGAGTCATCATGGGAATGTTGATGTTGTTCCATGGCTCCATGAAAACTGCACAGGGGAATTGTAGATAGTCAGGTTTCCAATTTTTCAGACTGGAAGGATTCAGTGGAGCTGAACCAATATGTTTTTTTCCAAAACTGTAAGAATTATTGGAAACTTTACCAAGTAATGCATAAAAATATCAGTATTGATCCTATCCTATTGATACAGTGAGTCAGTCCCCATAGACTCCCATGTTAAAATGTCCAACTTTACAGCAGAAATTAACATGTTTACAGCCTGGTACAAAAACTGTTTTGGTCTCTAGAGCTAATTTCCTCCTTCATGACACCTGTTTACATTTCATTAAGGACTAAAGTTATGGAGAAATGAGGGCGTGGGTGTTGTCACAGTTAGCTAATTGTCTGCTCGGCTTCACCTCAGCTAATTTGAGTCACTGAATGTGACCTCAGCCATGTTTGTGGTGTTGGGGGCAAATTATATGAGTTGTTAGTTAATTGACTAACAGAACGTGAGGAAGTCTGTGCTCCTGTAGTTTGAGGTGAGTGAAATTCACTAGTTAGCAGGTAATAAATAAAGTATCCTTGGGTTAGCCTTTGTGCTCAGGAGCGTATGCTTGCCACAGGTATTAAACTATCATGCATCAAAGTCTCGACTCCACACACGCCCCTCCTATTTTGCCCATTTTTGAATCATCTGGGAGTTAGGGGTGGAGTCAGACGCTGCCAAGATGGTGACGGTGGAGCAGCTTACTCTGAGCTTCAGAAACTTCAGAAGCTCTTCACAAACCCGTGGGTGACGTCACAGAGGCTACGTCCATCTTTATATACAGTTTATTAGGCTGCAACCTTGTCAAGAGTGCTGGACAAACCAGAGACAAATCGGTCTTTGTCTTAAGTCCTGTCCTCAAGGGGCCACAAATCCACTGAGTCATATCTCTTGTTTGGATTGTAAGACTCGCTCGAACACCAGAGGGACAAACTAGAGACAGAGCGGATCCAGTAGGTCTGTCAGAGCCATGCATTGGTGTCAGCAAGGATTATTTTTGAATAGTTTGAGTTATGGCAAAGAAATTATCAGCTATTTAAATCAACATTCCTGCCCTGTAAAACACTGTGTCAGAGAATGAAGGGACTGTTCCACTGACATGACGGATCAGAAGCCACTGTCTGAGTAACGGTCAAATTATATTAGAATTTGTCAGACAGAATCTGAATATGACATCTAAACAGAAATGACCGACTTCATTGAAATAAAATCCTCCATTAGAAACTCTGGAAGTTATAAAACTCATTCAAAGCCAATTCATGGACCTTCACTACCCCTGTTGACAACTCAGTGGTTGAACACAAATCCTCTGTGGAGACCTGTTCTCAGTCAAAGGAGGAAAACTGGGACAGAAATCAAAGCATATATTGTTGGCAAATACAATAGAATTTTATCTATAGGATCTTCAAGTTAAGATTAAAAAAATGTGGATGAAACGTTAACGACCTCTTCAGGGAAATCAGGCTGCCACTCTCTATAAATTTATTGGTACAGGTTGGTTAGTGAAGCCCAGTTTGGAAAAACTTCAGTGCGAGTTTTACAGCATCAGAAAATATCTTTTTGTTTCTGATACAGACACTGTTGGATCCACACACTGACCAGAAGTAGGAAGCTAGAGCTGTATTTGACAGGCTAATATTTGGACATTTTCAATATGTCAAGATGCTTTTCAGTATTCTGGTATAACCCACAGGAAATTAAATCTTTATAGGAAAGAGATAGTCACAGTATGAAACAAGTGATACTTGTACAAAAAGGTCAAGCATGTTATTGCTCGTGGACTGGCTCTAGTATCCAGATCTGCTGAGCACCAGCTCTTTGAAATACCAATCAGAGGCTGTCGTGCATTTTATCAGTGAAATCATTTTTAATTATTAGCAATGGTCTTGGTGTAATGAATCCTACAGGACAACATTTTGTACAATGTTTCTGGACTCATATATCTTTGCACTCCAACTGCAGATATTTCAGATTAATACACAGGAAATACTGAGAGTTATGATGGTTGAATTCTGTTTCCGTGACTCTGAAGTGTGTGTTATATCAGGGCCTTGAATCTTGTTCTCTTAGTCTGGAATCATCCTTCAGCACAGTCGGACTGACAAACAACAGATGTAACAAACACATGCAGTAACACACACTTTATATTTCACATGTACGTCAGTGATGCTGCCATTTAACCAGACTGTGTTTTACCTGCTTAGCAGAGGTGTGAGTGATGAATAATGCAGGGTGCACAGAGGATACACAACGGCCAAAAACTCACACAGCTGTTGTGTTCACTGTCACTGATTGACCTGAAAACATGAGTCAGCAGGAGTTCAGTGAAGGTTCAGTACACTTTGCAGTTGGTTTAACTCTGAATGTTGAGGGCAGAAAGTTAACCTCTGCTGGGAGTGCCTCTAGGTGAGTATGACGTAAACATGCTCTCAAGTAACAACTCAGTGCTTTACTTTGACCACTTTACTTAAAAGGGTCAGAAAGAATTACTTATTGATTATGTGCAATTTAATTCTCATTTGAGAGGAATTTATTAAAGCAGTATAAACTACAGTTTTTACCGCTTAGGGAAATGGAGCAAGCTGTAAACACAACACTGACATTATATCACCTTATAAAGTTGATATTAAAAATGTATTAAAGCTCCATATAGTCCATAGGTAGATGTCTATGTGTGGTGTGATTATAGATCAGCTCTAGCTTCTATATTAATACTGTGAAAGTATCAAAGCCTCAGTCCACAGAGAAATGCACACAGCCTGTATTCAGAAACTGAGCCTTAAAACCAGCCGTCAGGACTTCTGGAACTTTGTGATGTCACAACAAAGCAGTCACCAAGCCCCGCCCACCTGGACCCACCATCCTACCTTGCAGGATTTGGTTTCTCAGAGTGTTTACCTGAAATCTGCTGTTATTCTATTGGATCACTCAGAAAACAGTCAGCCAATCAGAAGAGAGGCTCAGAGCCTCCTCTCTTCTGATTGGCTCACCGACCTGTTGTTACTAGAGCTGCAGAGAGAAGCCTGAGAGAGGAGATGTAAAACTACACTGAGATGGTGTGAAATATGGACCTTTAACAAACAGTTGCCTATTTATACATCCAGCAGACACAGAGTGACACTGACCTGACATTAACATGCTTCTCACTTAATCCAATCACAAGTGGACGGCTCTAAGCATCAGTTCACGCCTGGTATTAAAATGCGTCTCAAGTGACCACTAGGATTTAGAGATTGGGTCTCACCTCCCCGCTCTATATGAGAATGCGTGAGAGTGAGTGAACACAGTAAAGCTGCAGGCCGTAAAACCTAAATAATGATGCGTTTTGTACTCAAACCATGCGCTCACCCTCGGAAATGTTCTACTATTGTCTCATATACCTTCATACTAATTCACACAGAGCAGATGCTGTCATTACACCCCCTGTGAATATGGCAGGTCAGTGGATAGGTGAGCCACAGATTAATGGGTAGTTTTATCTCCTCAGTAGATTCATCTAATTTTTCAATTCACACATTTCAGAGCAGTGACTACCCTATAATTGTTTATACTATGCAGTATCTAATGATGTGACGCTGCTGAAATGATAATGAGGAAGTTAATCCAGATTTAAGGCACCGCATGGAGCAGAGACCCATTCATCTTGCCTTTAGGCCACCACTGCCCCTCCTTCATTAACTGGAGTAAATTGGGTTTTTGGGGTTTGAAAATGCAGCAATTGGACAAAAACGGTAAAGCAGTCGGTTTATAGCCACTTTAAAGCTGGACACAGACGTTTTTTATATTATTATTTTTTGTTTAATGAGTTTTAGTCCAGTAATACAGGATAAAAACTAAGAGCTATTTGTAAATTTTGCTATTGCTACATAGCTAAAATTATCATTAACAGCTATTCACCTGCTCAGCGTCAAATGTCGTTCCTTTACCCACTCATCTTTTCTTCTGAAGTTACCATGCTAACCAGCTAGCCCTGGCCTGTCTTGTCACTTTCCGATAGCAAGTCCCTGTAGTCTCCATTCTGTCCTGAAGACGTAGCGCTGCTCATATTTTGTTTTAATATGTTTTCAGTCATGCTAGCTGCTTGGCTAACAGACGTTCATGGCTAACAGAAGTTCATGGCTAACAGAAGTTCATGGCTAACAGACGTTCTTCGGTAACAGACATTCGTGGCTAACAGACATTCATGGCTAACAGACATTCATGGCTAACAGACGTTCATGGGTAACAGATGTTCATGGGTAACAGATGTTTGTGGCTAACAGACATTCATGGCTAACAGACGTTCATGGGTAACAGATGTTTGTGGCTAACAGACATTCGTGGCTAACAGACGTTCATGGGTAACAGATGTTTGTGGCTAACAGACATTCGTGGCTAACAGACATTCTTGGCTAACAGAAGTTCATGGCTAACAGAAGTTCATGGCTAACAGACATTCATGGGTAACAGACATTCATGGGTAACAGATGTTTGTGGCTAACAGACATTCGTGGCTAACAGACATTCGTGGCTAACAGACGTTCATGGGTAACAGATGTTTGTGGCTAACAGACATTCGTGGCTAACAGACATTCTTGGCTAACAGAAGTTCATGGCTAACAGAAGTTCATGGCTAACAGAAGTTCATGGCTAACAGACATTCATGGGTAACAGACATTCATGGGTAACAGACATTCGTGGCTAACAGACATTCTTGGCTAACAGACGTTCATGGGTAACAGACGTTTGTGGCTAACAGACATTCATAGCCCCAAACGAATGAAGCCTTCTAACTTTGGTCGTCCAACTTTTTCTGCAGTAGGTTGACACATTTGGCTTTGATATAGCTCAGTATGATATTTTTTAAGATACGCTTAGTACCCAGAGGATGAACCCTGGTGACTTTGGAGACCCCTGAACTTTTACCATATCACCACCATGTCTTCAAAGTCTTGATCTTTCCTCAGAAATGTCTCAGCTTCTACTGGCACAAACTTCTTTGACACTCATGTTTCCTGGAGGATGAACCCTATGCACTTTCGTTATCCCTTGACTTCTTAAATCTTAATTTGTCCAATATGTTTCATGACCAAATACTTGCAAAATGAATGGCATCCCATCAGGCTCAACTGTAGTTCATGTTTAGAACAAATTAATAAATATTAGAATGCAAACTCAATAGGATAAGATGCTAGCGAAATGCTAACTGGCTGTAGACTCTTAGCACCACATGTACGGAGGCTCTTGTGGCTGTTTTTCAGGCACAGAGTTGGTGCAGCCTGAAGTTTCAGTTTATAATAAACAATGTTTAATCTGTAGGGGAACAATAATATAAAGTAGTAGAAGTAAAAAATAATGTGTTATAAACTGTATGTCCCTGTACATTCCTATGGCAGTTACATGGTATCTTTAGTTTTTCTTGAAGCCTTCTTTGTTAAACAGTCTGTTTTATTAACATGAACCTGACTTGACACAACTCCTTTTATTTTTTTATCTATATTAACTAATTTGTATTCATTTTTGCTCTTTCCAGCGCAAACATCCTCCCACCGCTCTTTGCAGTTTCACTCCGTGCTGTCGGGTGCTATGACAGGAGGTTTAAGACTTTTCTTTTCCACTCGGAGACAGTGTAGGTTTTGCTGATGAGTTGCGTATCAGGGGGAAGGGAGGTGGAGACTTGCCACCGAGATCAGATAAGAGAACTAACCGGTAGTCTATTTTTACCTGTCATTTTTACTGCCATGTTGTGAGGACAATCACCACCACGATAAATGACTGAACTCTAAAACTGTCAAAGACAAGAGTTGGCTACTTGCAGTGTAGCAGGAGTGTAGCAGCGTGCCAGAGGACTGTGGGCTGAGCCAGATAGAGGAGCTGCCAGTCCACCGGTCCAACCAGTCTGAGTCTCCTTTCACTGTTCACTCCCTGGACTCATACTGTGCAGGTTAGACTGCAACATACTGAACAGTGCTACCTTTATCATGTAACCCATAATTACAAACACACACACACACACACACACACACACACACACACACCCCAACACACACAGCTGGAGGTAAACAAAAAGTCAAGGAGACAGTCTCACTGTAGGAGGATAGGAGCTGTTTGTTTATCTGTCAATCAAAGAGACTTTACCTCTGTGCATTATAAAGATGCATCTGTTCTGTTTAACAAGTTCAAATGCTTGTAGGTCTGGTTGTTAAAGAGAAAAATAACAGCCGAAAAGAATCAATACAAAATGATATACACACACCTGAGAAGCGCATAACGCAAGCACATGATCACACCAGCGCTGGGGTCCAAGCTGACTGCTCATAATAATGTTATCTCAGTCTTAGTGGAATAAACAAACACGAGTGCAGATTTGGGCTCCGTCTCCGTCTCTCTAGAGGAGCGAGTCTGCTAATTAAAACATCACCAGCATCACATCTGTTTATGTGTGTTTGTTCCTGTCACCCCATCCAGAGTTTTAGTTTTGAGCTTA
Organism: Seriola lalandi dorsalis; assembly: GCF_002814215.2. Classification (NCBI taxonomy): domain Eukaryota; kingdom Metazoa; phylum Chordata; class Actinopteri; order Carangiformes; family Carangidae; genus Seriola; species Seriola lalandi. Next base: position 414,316 of record NW_019525521.1, on the reverse strand, counting down.
TTAAAAGGGAAGTCAGCCCTTGAGTTTATAATATCCTCAGTATAACTTGGCAATAATGTCCATACTTCAGGCACATTTATGACGTACACTATAGGGCGCTTTTCTGCTGCTTTTCCCCGTTTTAATCCACTGTAAACTGAAGATCTTTCTGGTCAATAATTTCAAGACATCATCCTGCATCTCTGTGCGTTCCTTCACATTTGTTTACTGTTAATAACAAAATTCCTCTGCTGGAAGGTAAGCTATTTTGGTAGCTCAGGTGATTTGTTCATTTTATCTCTGTCTGCCAGATAGTTTTTGTGTTGTCCAAGGTAATTCGAACTCCTCCAGGGTCTGGTTATGGCTTTCCCTGCGTGGCCATATTCAGTAACAGTTTTATTTTTCCACTAAGAGGCTCCATAAATGTTCTTGTTAACAGGAAACCCTCAAGACCCGTTCAGGCAGCGGAGAGCTCCTTTAACTGAGGAATATAAGGAACTGTGAAACCGGAGTGGTTGACAGGTTCATATGGATTACAATGGTTTCTGAATAAATTTACATTCAGTGGTTGGTTAAAGGTGCTCTACACCTGCAATTAAAGTTCACCTTTTTGTAACTGTAAGTCTACGGTTAGGTGTTTTCCCAACCTTAAAGTGATAGTTGTGGTTAGTTGACGTGGGGTTGTGTGAAGTTTATCTGTAGTCAGCGTTTTGCCTGCAGTAGATTCAGATGGGCTCCCAGTTTAGAGAAGCAGCAGGAGCACAAGCACAGAAGTGAGTGGTGAGCTGAAACGGCCCTTTCCTTAACTCCAGTTTGTGAACTGTTGACCTGCCGTTTTCCTACGCACAAGCGCATTTGCTACAGGACTGTTGTATTAGACTACGTCAGTTTTAGCTGGATGTTCTGAATAAACTGACAACTGAGAGTATATCAGTAATTATCAGTTGTGTGCACAGGCTGCAAAGTGCCTGACTGGAATTAATTGGTGGATTTCGGTGCTGGTCTCACATGTGAACTGGTTCACCTGGCAGCCTAAAGATGCTGTTTGATTTAATAGTTTTGATGTTATTATTATGGCCATATAACATGTTTTACCCCCTTTACTTCTACTGCAGTAAAATGTCACTGTGCTGATGTCAGCGTAAAGTCTCATCTCCAGTCAGTTTCTGTTACTGGTAGAGTTTATTGCTGCTCTGTCTGAATACAGTTAATGTTTCTGTTACTTCATCACAGTGTCTAACTACCTGCTGTACATTTAAACGTACACTAGTTCTGCTCCAGCACCCAGAGCTCTCTGCTTCTTTTAGTGAATTTCTCATTAATCCACATTCAGATCAGATAGTTATTTTAGCCTCGCAGTTAGCAATAGCCCCCCCACACACACACACACACACCCCCACCCATGCCCCTCCTCTTCGACCATTTTTGGATTAGCCGGGAGTTAGGGGCGGAGTCAGACACTGCCAAGCTGGCAGCAGTTGAGCAGCTGACTCTGAGCTTCAGAAACCTATGGGTGACATCACAGAGGCTACATTCATCTTTATTTACAGTCTGAGGAAATAAATTTGGATGCATAAAATCACACCATTATAATGAATCCTGTCTGCAGCATTTATCTGCATTCAGACACTCTTGTTGACTGTATTAATTTGTGGTTTCTATTGGATTGAACTAGAATTTAAATTAGCATGCAAAAGGAGGGAAAATAAGTTAAATGTGAACTTTGACCAAAGCAGAGAAACACATTTAACCCAGTGATGTTTCTCTTCTAGACCGGTTCGTCCACCTCCATCTCATGTATAAACTCGCTTTGGTGCTTCACATCTGTCCAACTAATCTGCACTAAACCTAGTATTAGAACTAAATTAAGACCTAACACTATCGACCAGTCTAAATATCTCTATGAACCCAGATTCTGGTTTGCACATGTTTTATGAGGAATGATTTGTTACAATTCAATGAGGATAATTGAGTTTTGTCAGTCTTTGAATAACATTTCAAACCTTTAAATTAAAGGAAAGTAACATAAACTCACTTGATATTTAATTTCTGGCTTGGCTGTTGATGGATATAAGATATGAGGATCCACAGCCTGAAGGGACCGCCACTGTCCCCTACCAATAAGTGACATCCAGGTGGGACAAGGCGCCTCTCCATCAACAGCCTGAGGCCATTCTCCAGCAGGATGCAGGAATTATAAGCTCTAACTGGCCACTTGGCGACGATGTTGTTGCTACCATCAAAAACCACCGGTGTGCTGATGCTGCCCATTTTATTTTTCGTTGACAAACACATCTCACATGAAACATCGCTTTCATGTGCTACTCTGAGAAATCTGCAGAGAAAGCAAAGAGGAGCTCAACACGCCTCAATGACAACCACGCTGATGATGCTGCAGCGGCTGCTTATGTATATATGCATGCAGTGGACTGTCATACAGGGTCCACCTCATTCACTCTGGGTGGAATATAACATCCAGCAGGTAGAACAGAATGACCTTTAAAACTTTGCCTGTTCTCAAAGTCTTCACTGTCACAGAGCGATACTCCACCTGTAAGTCGCAGCCTGTGGTGGTTTTGTGTTGAGCTAATTCAAAGTTCCAGCTTGTTTTGCAGACTGAGATGCTGATGGAGCAGGACTGACAGGAGCAGGCCCCTGAGAGAGAGAGGGAGGGAGGAGGGAGAGAGAGAGGGAGGGAGGAGGTGCACCAGCAGCACAGGGAGGAGGCGCAAAGCTGTAAGCAGCAATACAACTGTTGGCCTTTAATGAAATATTTATTAGTATATATGGTATCCGGTGTAACTCCCATACAGCATGTTGTCTTTGTTTGTGTCAGTCACTGTAGAGTTTTGGACTGGTGTCACCTTGGACTCCTGAAAACTGTGTTTGGCCTTTGTTGCCAGATTTGATAATGAAAATAATGAACAGTTGAACTCCACCTGGAACTGAAGGCGCAGCCATAACTCAACTGAGTTCAGTGCTAATGTGATTCCAACCTCTTTGAAAAATCTCTAATTGTATAAGTTTCTGTTTGTAGAAAACTGAGACAAAGCCGCCACAGTGTTAGTTTGGTGCCGACACCAGAGTCATTCTTTTCCACAACTTAAAGGACAATGTTTACTGCATTCAACGAGTCCTCCAACCTGAACAACCCTCTGATACGACTCATTTGAGCGTCTCCTGAAATGGTGTCCCTATGGCACAAGGCTTACCTGACCTTCGTCGCCATGGTTACAATAATAAACGGCCACGGTTTGGTTAGGTTTAGGCATAAAAACTACTTGATTAGGGGGTCAAGAAAAGATCGTGGTTTGGGTTCAAATAAGTATTTCCTTATGGTTAGATGTTAGGTCCTTTGTTGTCATGGTTACAATGATAACAACGTGGTTAAGGTTGTTGAACGGTCATGGGTAAAAGAAACAACATAAACTGCTGCTTTCACGTGGGAATCGAACACCGGTCCATCCACCCAAAACCTTCTCCTAACGTGGACTTTTCTACATCACCTGACTTTCTCTTTCTCCTTTGCTCCTCTTATGATTACTACAACTACTAGATGTTGCCTAGCAACAAAACGTAGCTATGGGTCATATTAACCTGCTGCGCAGACTTTTGGTGTTGACCATTATCTAAACCACTTTATTTGGCGGTCAAACTGAAACTGAGCACACGTCACATGTCAGTAATAAGACTACAGTGGACGTTGGACGTAGTTGTAGTAAAGTTGCCCATCTTCTAATGTTAATTGAATCTGTTAAAAGTAAGTAAGTGAAGCTGTGATCCTTTAACCTTTAATCTAATAATAAAACATGTATTTTCTTCCGTGGGATCTTTAAATGAATACACATTTCTGTTTCTATTTTGCAGTAGCTTTAGTTTCACAATATGGACATGGGCCCAGGTGATTCTGTTTTGTCCCAAAACCACAGTTTTTCTGTGTAAGACTTACTGAACAGTGGTCAAGCACCATTACACCTCTCATGAAATATAGTTTAATATCATGGCCAAAGACAGCATGCTCATAAAACAGTGTGTGCTGGCAGTGTCTCTGATGACAGCTGCAGGCCGCAGATTTATGTGTGACAAAATGAGGCGCTTTAAAAACGCAGCATGTCTTTTAAAGGGAGCAGGAAGCAGCGACGGCTCAAACGAAGAGCGCAACGGACAAAATCGAGTGTGACATTAATCGTCAGCAGCAAGATGAAACCGTGATATCAGTAATCACCTGCTGGCTGCTCCACTGTGGTTGAACTTTATTTCATTGTGTTCACTTATTCAATTACAGTAGTATAGCCTATGTGTTTTACTCTGCTATTTAGGAATAAAACTTAGCCTGCTTTGAACACAATGGGAAATACTGTATACGACCACCCCTGCAGTCATAAATATTATATGTTTATTCATCTGAAGTAATTTACAGTAATTATCACACAAGAGTCCTACAGCAAACTACCATGGGGAGAGAGGAGAGGATGGGACGTGTTTTAATCATTTCCTCAGCTGGAATGATTATTGATGTTATACTTTATATAGACTTATTATATAGGCTGTAATAAAGACTGATATTGATTTACTGAGAATAATGGCATTTTGTCAGTTTAGCTAGTACCTACTAGTCAGGTTTAAATTCACAGATTTAAATCTAAAACCTGATGTAACTTTGAACTGTAACTTTGGCCTCAACCTCCAGCTTTCGATCAGCTACAGAACCCCCCAAACACATTCATAATCAGGGTAACAGAAAGTTAGCTAACGTTAGCATGGCTACTGTAGCTGTCACTAATGAAAACATACTGTAACATGATGAACCATCAAGTTACTGACACATGGAGGAGAAGTAAAACCAGCTGGAGCCTTTAGCAGCTCGTAGGGTTTTCCTCTCAGTGAACCAGACCAGTATCAGCTCGACGGTTGGACTGTGAACAGAAATGAAGTCTGAGTTCATTTCTGACCAATGAAAAACAGGTTGGAGGGACAGGTGTGCAAAACTTTCAAAATGTTGCTCAGCCTGTTCGCTGACGCACAGAGCAGGTCAGGACGTCTTCATTGTGAAATTTGCCGCTTGACTTCATGGCGTCCAGTTAGGAATCATTTTGTTTTCTGAACATACATTTGTAACTTTATGTATTATAACTTAACGGGTTTTTAGTAGCACTTTACATTCGAGCTCAGAAACTACAAGGTAATGAGGGGGTAATATTGTTGGAACAACAGGGTAATACCAAGGAAATACCTATGTCCACTTGTTCTGGATCTTTTGGGCATATAACATGGTCCTCATCAGCAGATCGAGTTTGTTCATCTGACATGGAACTGTGGATGTTCAAACTCTGCATGATTTTTACCACCTCCAGGATTTTGCTAAGTCTGCTAATGATGACTGTATGATCTGGTCAAAAGCTCCAGAACAAGCAGGCCCTTAAGTGAGATTGTTTCTTTAGAAGATTTCTCCGTAATATTTAATAGTATGCTTGTAAACTATCCAGCGGTTTGCCTTGTCTTCATGCATTCTTCCACTTCCTTTGGGATGTAACACTAACTTCAGCTGCTACATGCTAATGCCAAATGTAAATGTGTGAATAATCCTCATGAGTGGATATAACTCAACCAAATATTTAATTTTAAGTTTAGGGAGGACACTGGGAACATATCGTTACCATCATGCAAACAGACAGGAAAAGTAAAACAAATACTTTATAGTTGTGTATTCGTTCGTAATTCTTCACTATTACAGAGTGATTTGAGTTGGATTTGCAAAAATGGATTTGGGCTCCTGTAACTGAAGCTCGATCAAAGCTTCAGATCGATGTCTCACCCACCGGGCTTCAGCAGAAAGCTGAATAATCCCACGTCTCGCAGCAAAACACAAGTGTGTCGTTGTCAGTTGGTGTTGTGCATCTCTTCGCAGCGGCACAGAGCTATAGACCTGTTTTTCACAGCTGTTGAGACAAACATTTTAAAGCCACAGACAGCAGGACCATACAGCAGCAAAAATACAGGCTATCATGTAGAATTTGTTGAAGATGAAGTCGTCTCCACAGGGTCACTTCTCACAGCACAACAGTAAACAATACCTGAAGATAAAGCCCACCAACTTTGGATTGTGTTTGTGTGACATCTGTCCAGCACTGAAAAACGGTCCCAGTATAAAGCAGTAAATAATAAAGGATCTTTCTGTTTCAGAAATAATACATAAGGGGTAGTTCCTGGGAAAAATCTCAGACTTTTTTCCCCCTTTTAAATACATTCAGAGCTGGTGAAAGACACAAAGTTAATGTTAGGGAGTCACAGTGCCGGCTCTTGCAAATCAAGCGAGTTTGCACAGGGAGCTCGGGGGACACCTCCAGCCTCTCAGGATGCTAATGCTGCTTAAAGTCAGGCCTAAAGTCAAAGTCAGCTCGAAAACCTGTGGTGTGCAGCAAACGGCTGCAGGAATCCTGCAGTATGTGGATGTTTGATAAAGACAGTGGCCTATGGGGAGCACTGCTCAGACAAGACGGTGCCAAATGGCAAAGGACCAAATGTCCCTGTGTTTCTGCCCAGCAGACATTACAACAAAGACTGAGAGAGATTCACAAAGGTTTGTTATAGAGATCCAGTGAAACGCTGAGAACCAGGGAGCAGCTCCGTCTGTTCACATCACTGAGGAGGAATTTCATTATCAGCTGTAGTACAAGGTAAAGAATCAGCAGCTTTAGTGTAAATATATTCAGTAACTGTGTCACTTTATTTCATCATAATGTATAAAACTGCAGTGCAGTGAATAATCAGGATGTAAACACTGATCTATAAATCTAATCAACCATTCAGCCATTCAAGCCTAATGTTTCCTAATTTCCCTTGAACACAACATTTTTTAAATAATCTTTTACACAGTTTAATCAGCCTGTCTGCAGACTGAACCTTTATGTTCACACTGTACGGATCAAACTCACATGGAACCTGGAAATAAATAAAGTTTACTCAAACAAGATTAACACTTCCTCAACAATGTGGACAAAAAGAGAGGAAAGCACTTCCTGACCTGCCAGAGATCCAACAAAATTAATAATCCAGTGTTGATTTATCTATTTATTTATTTGATAATGACAGTGCATGTTAATGAACATCAGTATAAACAATGTAAACAAGTCAGATTGTAAAAAAATGGTGATGATGATCAAGAGTCATAGTAAAGTGTCTGAATACTTATGTCAGTTTTTACTTTTGATATATTAGCAAAAAATTCTAAAAATCTGTTTTCACTTTGTATTAATGGTGTAAGATTAAGATTAAGTGCAGATTGATGAGGCAAAACATGCATTTAAACAGTTTCATCAAAAGGCTGCAGCATAACGATGTGAAACGAGTGAAGGGGTCTGAATACTTTGTGAATACACTGAATGTAGCAGGGAACAACAGGCCGTCAGGAAGACGGAGACGGAGAGAGATGAAAATGAAAAGATGCATTATAAAGAAAGTTAACTGAAGCGCTCAGTTCAACAACACAACAAATGACTAAAGAGCAATAATCCAGCCACCTGTTATTTTTCTGCTTCCTCCTACAATTTTCTCCTGACTACTAATGGCTCACAGCAGAGACACTTCTGTAACATAGTGTTTAAGCAGCCAATTATAAGAAAAAAAATAAATTACCAAAAGTCATTCAATCACTGCCTGTTTTCAGACGTCAACATCTTTTCCTCACAAACAGCTTCTCTTCTTGTTGCTGGATTCAAAGTTCAGCAGCAGAAAGAAAAACACATCAAAAGTCTCAGCAGAACTTCATGTAAATCATCTGTAGTTTTGGTAAATTAACCTTCTTGGTTGAAAAATTGTGGTTGTGCAAAAAAATGCACCTCAGACCATAATGTGGCTCGATAAATATCCCTGATGTGGTATCACTCCCCTGCCTTCCTTCGTCACCATGGTTACTGCAATAACGGTCATGGCTTGGTTAGGTTTACGAAAAGATCATGATTCTGCTCCTGTCATCATCACTACGACCACTAGGGGTCGTAGTGATTACTACTGTCACTGTGTGACAATGAGCTGCTGCTCAGCAGAACTATGGGCTCCTTTTCTACAGGAGGACAGTCTTGAATTACATCAGATGGAAAATCCTTCTGTAGATCTCATCAGCATCACCTTGAGACACAGTTTGAGTTTGGCTTTTAAAGGGAAATTCTGATATTTTTCAACCATGTTTTGTTTTTATAATTCTGACTGTGGGTCATATCAACTGTACACCTGCCTAAGAGCAGGAGGAAAGTGTCATGCGGGGATGGTTGTACCATTTTTGACATTTCTGTCTGTGTCTTTTAAGCCGGTGCGTTCAAGATGAGATACAAACCAGTTACCCGTGTCTGCTGTTAAATGGTGTAGCTGTTATCTCTGCAACACAAACAGAACATGTCTGTGGAAATGTCACCGTTCACCTCATAGTCCGGGTCAGTTGTAACATTTCCTGGGCTGAAATGTAACATTATGATGTAGAGCTTTTTATTCAACACTCAAATGACTTCTTAACATAATTGGTGTGTGAACTAGCTTAGCTTACATCTAACCGCTACGACATTAGCTCTGACAACTAGCATGAATAGTACATTATAACTAATACATCCATGGATCAAAAGAAAGGCTTATCTCTCATTACTTTTGCTGAGAATAATCAGATAAATACCCCTCTGGATCAGCCAACATGAGGATCTACTTCCGGGTTAACTAGCTGCTTGTGAAGGATATTTTGGGAAATTGGTCTAAAGTTTTTTATGTGCGTCTGGGTTCTGTGCCAGGTTCCCTGAGCAGCAGTTGAACACAGAACGTCTTTAAATGGTTTGGTTCACTTCCAGTAGACAGGAAGCTATTAATAATGGAGAGCACATTAGAGCGTATGGCCCCCATTATCTCTCCGGACAGTCTGGTGGGGATAATGTCAACGGGACTGTTTCATGTACGACTCAATATTCATAAGAGCGTTCAGTGATATTAGCCTAAAGCAACTCAGCAAATTTAGACAGAGTCCAGGTGGAACAGAGGTCCACAGCAGAGACGACAATTAGCAGCAGAACTAGAATCTGTGACTCTTCACTTCTTCTTCATGGTCTTTATCAGGCGGCAGATACTGAGATTCACATTCACGCTGAACTCATTTATGTGACCTTTTTATTATAGTTATTAAAGACAAACAAATAAAAAAAACTAAATATACTTTACAGAAGGATTTACAGATCACAGAAGAATAGAAAAATAAAAATTAGTACATATGTATCATCATATACTCATATGTACTTATACATATGATAACACGAAAATATAAGCAGACATACATGAAACACAAACATACAGTACACAACCTACATAATTCGTTTTGTTAATTATGTGTCTCCAATGGGGAAACAATTAAATAATTCATATATTCAATTGTATTGATTTGTTATCGGCTTAATTATATAATATATATTATATATATTTAAAGTTTTTATTAATGTACACACTTTGTATATATGAAATGTATGTACATATAAAATAAAAACATGAAAAAATATATATAAAACTTGGAACAATTTCATATATTGGTATAACACTGTATGTCTAGCCAATACAAACATGTACTGTATGTTTATGTATGTATCCTCATTATATAGGTAGACATGTTTAAAATGAATAAGAATATTACAAACAGACACATATATACATTTTATATGTGTGCTGTTTAATAAATGCATATATACATTAAATATAAATGTCAACATACACTATATGGTTGCAACATGTTATACCACATAAAAACTCATCATATAGATATTGTAATGTATGTACACATTATATTAGTATTTATATCTTCAGATACCCAGAGGATGTATATAAATGATGATAATATATCCCCCTTACAGTTGACATATCACATGTCTTTAATTGTCTGTTTACACAGCAGCCTCCTCTATGGATGTTTACAGGAGGAGTTACAGCCGTATGCAGATGCTTTTAACAACATTTATATGTTGTAAACCATTTATTAAATGTTTATATGTTGTTTATAAATGCAAAATATGGCGACTCAGAGTAAAGTGTTACCCATGTTACTCTGCATTGTAGTTGGCTGTAAAAACCAACACGAGCATCGGAGCATAATCATAATAAAAAATACACTAGTTGTTGGTTTGTAACCACAAATCTGCTCCTGGTAGCAACACGATACTCTGCAGGTCGACACCATGACAATCAGTCGATCCCACGTGTGATACAACGGCACAAATCAATGTCAAATATTTGCCTCATTTACAAGTGTATTATATCTTCTCTCTCACTTCAGACACATCTGTTCATGTGCAGCTCTGCGGACCAGTGTTGAACTGATGAGTCCCAGATGAGTCCCAACACCTCACTATCATCTGTCTCACAATCATAACAGTGTTATAACTCAATGAGTCACAGGTTCATTTAAACACTGTACTGACATGTGACGTTTTTCCTGTATAAAGGATGAACTCGTCACACACATGGACATTTATCTTCCTCTTTTCACTAATTTAATCTGGATTAAAGCTGCTGATTTCAGTTGCTGTAGTTGTGATGAAGTCCGGCTGTGTGAGACCATGTGTAATGTGTCATGAAGGGGTAAACGTGTGGTGTCCTCCTTGATTTAAAGGACAGCTATGACCCTATATCCTCTATCAGCTGAACCCTGGTGATGTGGGATATGGCGTTTTTCTCCCATGGTGCACTGGTGCTTGTTCCCCTGAGATCTGTCTGTTTTTTTGTGTGGGGTAACTGTTGTGTTATAGCTTCCTTCCTGCTGGGAAAAACAAGCTGTTCATGTGTATTATAGCTCTATACCACTTTCCCTCTCTGCTTCCCTCTCTTGTGTGACTACAGAGAAAAAGTGGGGAAAGTATATTTGCTCTGCTGCGTTAGAATTGTTATTTTAGTGGTAGCTGTAACGGGAGGTGAGGTGAGGTGACCACAGGCCCCTCCGCCCCCATCACACATCATCTGTGACAAACATCAGTGTTGACCCATCTACAAATGAAACACACCTCCATGCATTCATTTACAGATAAATTATTGATACCTCTCTAATTGAGGTGATGGTCTGTTGGCACTGCTTTGACTGTTGGCGGTATTTTCATCATTTACATCAGCAAACAAATGAATGAATTTCCAGCCTCCAGACATGAAATTGTTTGAATGCCAGACAAGACACTGACGGTGTTACGAAGCAGAGCAACAGGAGAAAAGGTAGAAACTTAATATGGTATGTGACGATAGAGGGAGCTGATAGTTAGTTACAGTAGGTGCGTTTCCATTAACCTACGGGAATTTCTGGCATGAGGTTGTTTTTCAGACGATTCTACAAAGCAATATTTCACAAAATTGAAATGAAAACACTTTTTCACATTCTAGTCGTGGCACCTGTCGTATCAGACCCCAGGGAGCCGGCTTTGTTCACATAACGTCACTCAGCGGAAACACAGACCATTCACAACTGTGTTTAGTCGACTTTTCTAAAATAAAAAAATCATTTCTATTTTGTGCAAAACATCAATGGAGATCCAGCTACTGACTCAGACAATTTAATCCTGTCTTACCTAACAGTTAATTCAAAGTCCCACCTTTAAAAAAATCCTCTTCAAAGCTTCGGAGAAGTTTCTGATGTGCTCTTGAATTGTCAGTGGAAACTTTGCAAATTGCAGGGTAATTGTCTCAAACAAGAACTGTGCAGACAAACTGAATTTATAATTTTTCACATGTTTGAAAAATGAATATTTGAAATGTATTTATTGTTGATTTTAAATCCTTTTTTTTTTTTTTATAAATCTTGCTTGACAACTCAGCCACTGTTTCTTTTCTTTTTCCTTATTTATCATTAGTTTATAACAAACCAAACTTTCACTAATTCAGTTGTGTTTTGTTTTTCCTGCAGGACTTCCTGTGTTTAGGGCGTGGGCTGAGCAGCAGCATCGCCATGACTCACCTGGGCTTTGATTTGTGTAGGTAATTATTTTGACTCACATAGGATGTTGTGTGCTAATTAATTGTAATACATATTCTGTGACAAAATACACTTTTTTTGCATAATTACACATGGAAACGGAGAAACAGTCAGTATCATATCGTCCTCCTGTGCAGGAGTCCTGCTGAATGCTCGAGCAGAGGTCGGTATCTTTGGGGGTCAGATCTGAAAATAGTTCAACTTTGATCAGGGCAACAATCACACTTCTACAGCTGCTCAGGAGCTGAGCTCAGCAGGACTCTCTTCCTGGCTGGTATATTAATTGATAGATGCTCTCTGGCATAGTGTTTGGATAAAGGAGAATCTCGAGTCTACAGTTTCCCCGTCACCGATAAAGCAGTCCCTTTTTTTACTGCGCTACTGTTAGTCCAGGCAGAGGCAGCAGTGTTTTATAGTATATATGCTTTATAGTGGTAATAAGTCATCCGTTTGTGAAGCTACTACCAGTTGTGTTAAAAAAGAAATTCAACTTCACATGTCCTATCAGTCCATCTGCATCAGCAGCTCGTCGCTCTGCTCCTCAAACTGTATTAGCACCATGATGAAATCCCTCTGCAACTAACTGTGCTGCTGGGTCGTCAAACAGAGAATGTGTACACGTGTTCAGCTTGTATCTGTACATCTTCGCTTCTAAAGAGGGAAGCTACACGACCATCTGACACAGTCTCCTCTAGAGACATTTTAATTTTCATTATGTTCATATCACACTGTTCCTCAGCAGCCGAGCTGAACACACCGCTGACTGGATGTTCCTCTGATGGTCCTGGACGTGTTGGTCCGAGTGTAACAACCACAGGACGGTGAACTCTGCGCTGAGTCAGGTAACATCCCTTTGTAAGGAGCTCACATCTCAACGATCAGAAGAGCAGATCTTGTCCGGCAGCAATTAGCAGTGTCCAACACCTTTCATACAAAACTGTCACCTACAAAACTGTCACCTTCATCAGTGATGAAAGCTCCTTATCTGTGAGTCTAGACTTTGTCTTGATAACACTTGATATCACTGTACACACAGTACAGTGATATCAAGTGTGAGTATCATATTAAACTATACATGAAAAATCCACATCTCTCTTTTAAAGCAGCAACAGTTACAGCAGCACTACAGCGAGTACTAAATACAGAAGAAGAAATAGTAACAGTAGTACTAGTGAAAATGAAGATGTATTCTTCACAGCAATGTGTGATAAAATAATCTCAACTCAAGTTCCACTTACTGGCTTTTCCAGAGCTTTCAGTCACATTAGATTATGGATGCACAGCTGGTGCCGGGAGGTTCAAGTGTTATTTTACCTTTTACCTGGAAACCTTGAAATGTATCGAGTATTTCGAGCTTTCAGGCACTAAGTGTCTTTGTTTTTAAAAAAGATCACTTATTAACACTAACTGGCACTATGTCGTGTAACTGACCCAAAGTCTGCTGACAGCAGGAAACAGGAGTGATGTCTGGCAAACCCTGAAGCTCCCGATCGGTCTCTTCAGCAACATGAAGAGGGCTGCAGTTCAACATGTACAGGAAGTGTCAATCACAGTGAGTATGATTGCTGGTGTCCACGTTATCAGGTCAGGTCAAGTGTGTAGGTGTGTAGTACTGAAGAGTCTCAGGATACGCCCTGAGGGAAAACTTCATTCAGTCAGTCACTACCTGCAGCGCTTATAGCGAGCTAAACTTTGCTATACAACATTGAAGTGAGAACTATTTAATCACTGGATGACAGGAAGGTCCGTGCACAGAACCCAGAGAAATGGATGAAAATTGAGAAGTGGATTTTCAGTGTGATGATGCAATAGGCTGACAGTTTTCTTCCTGCTTGAGCTTACACGAAAAGCTTTATTAGTAGTGGTTGTTACAGGAGCAGTGGTGGCAGCAGATGTAGCAACAGCAGAGTGGGACTAAATTTATCAATAGTATCAGCAGGAGCCAGAGAAAAAACAGGGAATGTTTGGGGCCCCCGAGGAGAAAGTGGCCCCTCATATTGGCACATTTTGCAATGACAACTATAAACCCCCTTAAACCACCCATAAAGACACATACAGTGCACTGTTGCCCCAAAACCTCCCTAAATGGGGACATCTGAAACTTGTAGTGTCTACTGAGAGTCTGCATATGAGGTGTTTAGGGGACATCTGAAACTTGTAGTGTCTACTGAGAGTCTGCATGTGAGGTGTTTAGGGGACATCTGTAAATTGTAGCGACTACCGATCTGCATGTGTGGCGTTTGTAGACATCTGTAGTCTGCATGTCGGGGGCTGTTCTGGGACTTAATGGGCCTCTTTGCCTGGGGACCCCCGAGAGTCTAGGACCGCCACTGGCAGGAG
>NW_019525521.1:374954-400003 GCF_002814215.2 Seriola lalandi dorsalis | reverse complement strand
TGGGGCCCCCGAGGAGAAAGTGGCCCCTCATATTGGCACATTTTGCAATGACAACTATAAACCCCCTTAAACCACCCATAAAGACACATACAGTGCACTGTTGCCCCAAAACCTCCCTAAATGGGGACATCTGAAACTTGTAGTGTCTACTGAGAGTCTGCATGTGAGGTGTTTAGGGGACATCTGTAAATTGTAGCGACTACCGATCTGCATGTGTGGCGTTTGTAGACATCTGTAGTCTGCATGTCGGGGGCTGTTCTGGGACTTAATGGGCCTCTTTGCCTGGGGACCCCCGAGAGTCTAGGACCGCCACTGGCAGGAGAACTGACAGCCTCTGGAGTTTCAATGTACTACTGAGACTAGTAGTCGTAGTAGTTAGCAGTACTAGTGGTAGTAGTAACAGCACCAGTAGTAGCAGGTACGTCTGTAGAGGCAGGATTACAGTAGAAGTATTAATTAGAAGTATTAATAAAAGTGACAGCGGTAGCAGTTGGTACTACTATTAGTTACAGCAGTGGTGGTGATAGTAGCAGCAACAACTGTAGTTGTTTTAGCGCTCAAATCAACAGTCATATTTGATGTAGTAGTAGTGGCAGTAGCTTTAGCAGTAGTACTCCCAGCCTGACTGATACTAACAGCAGTACAACTGGTCGTTGAAGTAATGGCAGCAGTTGTAGCAGCAGTGTGAGAAGGAGCAGTATTAGCTGTCAGCTATTCAAAACAGCGGTATAAAAAGTATTGTTATGAGCCTTGGAAAGCTGCTTTCAGTGGCAAGCCTGTTTGATTGTGTCACCTTCACAGTAATGCAGGATTTCAGAAAGAACAAGACAAATATAGAGGAGGGAGCAAAGGGGAGGAGAGAGAGGCGAAGCTGGTGGCGCTAGAAGATGGTTTTTTTGTTGGTTTTTTTCTTCATTGCAGCAGATGCCGTGCCTTGCTGCCGTTGGCCAGTACAGACAAGGCAAACCAATACTGTGACTTGTCACACTCACACACACACACACACACACACACACACACACACACACACACACACACACACTCCTCCTTCTTATGTAAATACAAGATTGTGCACTGGTGTGAGAGAGGGAGTTAGATAGAACCACATGATGTTACAGAGAGCACAGAGCAAGCCTTTTCAATACTTTAAAAACAGTGTGTGTGTGTGTGTGTGGGGGGGGGGGGGGGGGGGGGGGGGGGCAGCGTGTCAGCTAAGGAGAATGACCACACTGCCCTCTACAGCTGAGACAAGGTACAACACTGGAAACACTGCAGAGGATTTCATCCCTCCCACTCAAACTGGAGAACAAATGGTTTCTCTCTATGACACTTCTTTTCTTTTATCTGCCTTGTTTCCCTCTCCTCAGTCTTATCTGCTCCGGGTTTCAAAGAGTGGCATCTTTAAAGGGATGACTCTCTTCCTGGATGGAGTTCGATGATAAAGACTTCCCAGGAGGGCATGCCTGTACCTACACCATAACAGTGTGGGGTTAATTTTATTTATTTATTATTATTATTATTATTATTGCCATCATTATTATTATTATTATTATAGCTACAAGGATCATGGATCCACTTGGGTCAAATGACTGTGAAATGTCGAGTGTCAATCAGTGACAAACCTATAGAAAATGATCACCTGTGTTTGGGATCGCTCTTTTGGTTTTTCCATCCTGCAAACTTTGCTCAAACGTTTCTGTGAAAAAGCTCTGCATGCTAACCTGGGTCCAGATCTCTGGATCACTCCCTCTTTGTTCTGCAAAATGTGTTTTGTGTCTTCCTGCATTGCCTAGCTAGCTAACTACTTGGCTAAATTCATGAAAAATGTCAAGTAAACTGCTCCTAAGAACCACCACTGCAACTTCTGTGTCAACTGATGGCCTATACACACAGACAAATCACTTGCTGCTCATTGGTCAGGACAAAACTAGACAAAGTGAAAGATCAGAAGTAAGAAAATATAATTCAAAATCCCATTAACATTTGTTGCTATGCTAATACCTACAAAAAAATGAGTAAGTCCTTTGGCTCACTTCTTATGTTCTGATAACGACGGTAGGTTTTGGAAAAATAACGATACAATAAACATTATCATTGTTTATTCAATATTGATGTTTCTTAGTGACCTTTAACTAAATCATTTCCCATAAGCCTTAGACACTCGGGGGCCAAATGCCAGAGCTTCACAAATCTATACCTCTAAAGCTGAGAAAAATGACATGTAAAGAGAGAGCAGCTTGCCCTTATAGTTTTATTCATGGGAGCTGTGGTCTATTTCTGCCCTGTGTAATGTTCTCAGACCAACTTTAATAAAATTATTAAGGTTTCAATTTGTAATAGCAGCGGCTGTAGTGGATGGCAATCTGTCCAAATCCCAGGAACTTACTTTATTTTTCATAAACACTGATGAAAGAAATGACTGGACATGACTTCAAGACCTCAGCTCTCATGTGTTTCCATATGTTTGTACTGTGATATAAAAATTATATTTATAACCTGTCGCACAAAGATGTAGAAAAATTGCACATATATGTCACAAAATAGCCTGGATTGAAGTTAAACTGGATTTTTTTTACTTTAAAGTTCAAAGCACAAAGCTTTGAACTTAAAAACAAACAAATAAAACCCTTTAAAATAAAAAAAAAGCATATTTTTTGTCAGTTTCTGGTTTAGCAATGTCCCCAGGTGCCTGTTGATGGTTCCACAAAACCTCTGGAGAGCTGACTCTCTAATAAGGAAGACAGAATGCATTTTAATTACTCTCCACAGTGCCTCTCATCACCAGCCCAAAGTAAAATACACAGACGATAGTGTCAATGTAAAGGTAAACAGACTGGGGTCTGGCTGATTTAAATGCCATCCAATTAATGTCACTGCTGTAATTAGACCCAAAATATGTCCACATTCTTCACATCAAGGGCTTTCTTTGCCTCCCTGCTGTTAGATGAAGATTTTATTAATTAGAACGTAATCATAATTAATTGTCAATAAAAGCAACGAAACGCCTTTTCACAACTCTTTAATAAGACTGTACACCGCATACATATAAAATGTGCTTTTTTTGTCCCTTGCGTATTATCAACCTCACACACGTTTCTCAATACTGCTTATGTTTAATTTCAACAAAGACGTGTTTATATTCTCAGATGTACACTACAGATGCCGTATCACAACATGTTATTTTACTTCCTCCACTGGATAACCGACCTAAAGGAAATGACATCACTGAGCTACAGTGCAGTTTAATAGCATTAAATGATCATCCCAAACATGGTGGTAAAAGGCTGTTGAAAGGCACTTTGGAAAACACTTCTCCTGGAGTAGATGTGTGAAGCAGGTTGAGGGAAAGTGGATAGAGCAAATAATTATCCCACTTCCCCACAAAGTACTGTAAACTCCTGGAGCTGCTTTGGTTTCACAAAGTGGAGTGAAGAGCTGTTGTGTGCAAGAAATGTTTACATAAATGAGAAATTGTGATCTGATTCCACACTGTACAATGTTTTATTGTTACTGGTAGTAGTACTGGTTGTTCAATTAATTTCAGTTCAATTCCAGAAACTCCAGAATGACATTACATGTGCAAATGAATAACTGTACACATATCATGTCTCTCTCAGTGCAGCTAAACAGGAAAACACGACATTATCTGCTATTACTTGCAAAGTAGTTGTTGTTTTTTTGTGGTTTGTTTTTTAAGTAATCATGACAAACCTTAGGTCTCTACTGACCATATAACATTTTTAGAAAAACAAGTTTGACATTTTGTTGTCAGTTCATTGGTAAAAACAAATAGTCTGAAGAGCAGGAAGCCGAGAGTGGTGATTCTCTCTGTACTGTACTCCTGTACACTCAAGTTTATACACTGACATTTGAAGTTCTTCTTTATCTATCCTTGTTTTATTGATGATTTGCTGTTTTTTTGCTGTTGGGTGCATTCATAAACTCAATGTATTGTGTAAGATTTGGTGAAAGTCTCATATTACTGTCCTGTTCCTGGTTAAAAAATGCACTCCATTTTTAATATATGCAAACATCAATCAAATTAAAGGAGCCATTTGTAAGTTTTGCTACTGCTACAAAGCTAACGTTAGCATTAGCAGCTAGTTACAATTATAGAAGAAACATTGCGAGTTCAGCATCAAACTTCATTCCTTTATTGATCAACAGCTGTGTCCAGAGGTGGAAAGCAACACCAATGTTAACTGAAGTTAGCATGCTAACCAGCTAGCCCATGCCCGTATCGTCACCTTCCAATAGCGACTCACTGTAGCCTACGATCTTCCCCGACGACGTAGCTGCTCAGAAGACGTCTTGTATCATAAAGACAATATTGTCAAGTCACAATCACCACCTCCCAAAACAAATAAGCCCTTTAAAACTGCAGGTGCTTCCTGGCCACTTGGGGGAAGTAGAGCAACACAACTTACTCCACGTCGAGTCTCTGCTCACCTGAATAATGCAAGTCGAGTATCCACTTTCTTTTAGCTCTGTTTTGTTCTTCCCCAATTCTGACAAGCTCATCTGGCTGTCCAGCTGTGCAGAGCCAGATGATCCAGCTGTGGGTTTTCAGCGCTTTTGCTCTGATTGATGAGAGCAGTGAGGCCGTCAAACCAAAACAATGAGCTAAAAGAAGCTAAAAAGCCGTCCAGCTAAAGGGGAACAGATCTGATGATAATTCCTCGTGGGTTCATCATTAATGAGCGACTCACTTGATACGTTGATAATATAAAAATGCTGATTGGTGCAGCTTTAAGTAATTTGAAAACACAAATCATTCATGGAAATTAGTTTTTTTTCTGCACAAGCTCATGATTATGTTGACAAATGACACCTTTAAGGTCTAACTCAATGTCTAACAATTCAAGTATTACCACAGTATATCAGAGCTGGCAACCTGAGTCCCAAAATATCTGTATCAATGCAGACTGTAAAAAAATGTGAGTGGTTGAAGCTTAATGTACAGCATGTGTTTCTGATGCTTGAGTGGGGCGTAAGCTGGTTTTGTAGTGCTGTTTGACAGGAGACGGCTCGTGTGAAGAGCAGCAGTGGTAGGCGTTATAGTGTGGTTACTGGACATCACATAAAAATAAAAAAGAAGTAATCCTGACTTTCCCTCCCTCCTCCTACTCCTCCTCCTCCTCCTCTGTCTTCCCCTCATGTCTCAGTCAGTGCAAAGATGAAGAGGCAGCTGTTGCTCCTTGTACTTCAGTGTATCAACCTTAATGGAGAGGAGCTGACAGAGGAACCGGGAAAACGAAAACAAGACCATGAAACCAACTGGAAGGAGGAGGAGGAGGAGGAAGAGGAGGAGAGGGAGGAGGAGGTGGTAACAGTGTAAGGCAGGGGAGGAGAGCGATGGATAAAGACAGTGAGTGAGTGGAAGTAGAGAGGAATGAAAGGGAATAGAGGATAATGTGAGGGGGTGGAGTGACAGGGAGACAGGGAGATATCAGGGGACTGCAGGCACAGCCAACCCAGGAAGATGTAAATGTTGGTTACTCATTTACATTCATTGTGGCAATTTCTGTCTCGCCCACTCTCTCCTACCCTTCGCTCTGCCTCTCCCTCCTACACAACAGCACAGGCAGAATATAAACTGAGTCCTTGCACACTGATCTCACATGCAGAGTCACAAAGTTCATCTTAAATACTGTCTTAGTGGAAACATTTACAGTGCACAAACACAAAGTCTGATGAAATGTTTCTTTGGAATGAGTGGAAGATCAGTCAGTCATCAGAGATGTAATACAGACGCAGTAACAGCTTCTGGCCAGCAGATGCCACCAGAGGAACAGTCCACTCACTCTGAGCCATGCGGTAGTGATGAGAGTGATTAATCCTCCCTCTACAGCAGGTCTGAAACTATACTTACCAGCCCCCTTTTTTTTAATATAAAGTCATGTCTAATTACAGGCTGCAAGAGCTGATTTTATTTGAATAAAACTACATTATATTAAACTATACAGAAAGATAAAAGGTAACTTTCAAGAAAAAGTTTGAAAAGTGAATGTAATGTCCAAATCCCCAGGTTGGGAACACATATTGTTAAGGCCCATCCAGGTGATAATTAAGACAATAAACATCCAAAAACATCAGAAAAAACTACAGACAAATAACAGTGGTTCATCCTCACTACAATATTTATGATTTATTACCAAAAAAAGGTGCACAGAACTCTTCTGCAATAATGGCTAACATGTTTGTATCAAGATTACGTTCAAGCACCAACACAACCAGAACAAACCACTTCCCCAACCATGTGTTCCAACTGAACTTCAGACGATTCACAAATCACCTGTGCGTGTGTCAGAATAAGACAACAGAAAAATAGTCATGCAATGAAACCACACCACACGATATCTATAGAGAAATCATCAATTCTCATAATGACTATAAGTTAGTACAACCACAACACAAAGTATGAAAAACTAAAAAAGAAAATGGTTTCATGGTAACAAAGTAAACCATAAGACACCTTTAAACTCTTTAAAAGACCAATAAAAGCGAGGTCCATTACCTTTTGTCCTGAGCAAAGGTCTCCAAACATCCTGTATGTGAAAGAACGTCTGTGGTGGTTTTAAATGTGTGGATCTAATAAACTACAGGGGAACACTTTGTAGATTTGTTTATGAGGAGGATCTGAGGGAGCAGCTTGTGTCCTGAACAGGTCTCTCTGAGACAGTTGCTGCTGCCGAAGGAATTGGAAAGCAGTGAATTATGTAACACTTTGATTTGACTCGATTCACTGCAAACTGTTCAACTCAAGGATATAAACTGGATTAAATACATAGAGACCGGACTGGAATATTAGACATAATTCAGCTCTTCATTTATTCATTCATTCATGTCAGCACACTGAAACAGGCGTCACCTCTTTGTCTATCAGACCTGAAGCCACACAGGTTGTCAGCTGTCGGCTCCCATCAGATAGATGCAGTGATAGATCCAGTATCTGGATCTGTCGCACTTTACAGAACAGTCTATCAAAGGAGAAGCTGTAAACCTGTGAAATTCATTTCATATTAATAAGCTAACAGAGTGATACATGCACAGTGTTTGTTCCTCTGGCTCATGTGTGCAGTTTTCTTCTGTGTTGTAAGTAATTAAACCACAGATCAGATCTTTGTGATGTTACCATGTTGTTTCAGTGGCAGGAAGGGGCTCATGGTTGAGCCAGACTTGGACTCACACAGTTCAAGGTCCAAAGCCCGGCTGTCTGACGTATATCCAGGTGAAGAGGACAGGTGTAGATCTATGTCTAAAATATTCTTTAATTCAGAACTGTTGTTTCGTTGCAGTGTGTGGGGTCCATGAAGACCGGAGCCCGTTCACTTCCAAGCAGTTTGACATTTTAACCTTCACGTCTGTACTAGCACACCGCCGTCCGCTACTTCCAGCCCAAATCCAAATCCAGCCCAGCTCGAGGATGTCAGGTAAGAGGTGACAGGCACTTCTGAGAAATGGTGACCTTTCATGCCGTAAGTCACTTCAGCTCATCTAAAGTTCTCACCGTCACACTTAACCACATCTCCTTTTCTTTCTGTCTTGTTTTATCGTCACACGGTCGATAATGAGAGTTCACATTGTTCCAGTAGGTTAAAAGGGGCCGAGGACGTTAACAGCATGTGAACATGATAATGTGGTTGGATCACAATGATGAGCGTTAAACCTGCATTCCTCAGTAAAGAAATGAAAACATAAATCATTACAACTTCTACTACTCTACTTTTTAAACCATGTTGCAGAGTTTCAGACAGCAGCTGGGTTTCATTTAGGTTTGATTCATTACGCTATATTAATGTTGCACAGTCAAACAATTAAAACTGTGAATCATTAGCAGTTTAATGCAGTGATATCTTAACTTAAACAACAATAAAACCAAATTTCATCATGATTTTTTTTAAAATAAGAACAAAAAAAATCAAACAAATTAAAAAATGAGTCAGTTTTCTGAAATCAAAGAGTTTTATCACATAGTCAACAGACATATCACACACAGACACAACACACACACAGATATACACACACGCACACACACACACACACACACACACACAGGGCTTATTTCTCTTACTTAATGTGTTTAAATCTGTGTCTCTGGTTAAACAGGGGTGGCATATCAAGATGCTCATTATTATAATTGCACAGGTGTGCTGTGGCCCAGTAACGTTAAACTACCACTTAATGCCTTGCTGTTGTTGTTGAGAGAGTATGCACTTGGCATGTTTAATGTCCAGAGCTGTTGCCCATGAAATGAATTGTCATATCATTACCATAAGCTGTCTCAAAAATCATTTCTGAGAATTTGGAAACAACTTTTGTGAACAAAATTTGAGAGAAATAAGTCTTTTGTGGGCTGAGAAAAAGTCTTTCAGCATATTAAAAATTGAGAAATTGTACTTTTGTTCAGTGTATATAATATAACCATGAAACTGTGGAATAATCAAATGAAATGTTAAATTCAGCTCCATATTATAGGCTACTATTATTTCATGCTTCTGCTTGTCACAATGACAGATCGATTTTATTTAATTCCAATAGCAGTGGTCTGTCATTCAAGATTAAGATACAGTTATAAGATATACTTAAAATATAGAAGTACAAAACAAAATATAGGCTGAGATTTAAAAAAAATATATTTTTTCTAAAAGCTAGTGTTTACAAAACTGAGGTTAATCGTATGTTCCTGCATTAAGCTGAGCTGAACACTCTATTCTACCACCTAAAAGCTAATTGTATTCTCTAGCAGGATAAAAGCACTTCCTGGATGCTGAAGTGAATAGTATTTATTTCCAGTAGCTTATTTTTTGAAGGGTATTTTCCAGCAGGAAGCTCCTATCCACCGCGCTCTGCCTCCTCACATCAGCTGCAGCGCTCTGATGGACGAGAGGAGGAGGGGTAAGGGGGGGCTGTGGTGACTGCGTTGGTGGGTGGAGGAGGGTGGGAGGGCGCGTGGAGACGAGGAGGCAGTGCACGCGAGGAGAGAAGCGCGTTTTCTGATTGGCTGTAAGGCACTGGTACCCAGCTCTGTCACGTCACACAGATTGATCTCGAATGTGACCAGAAGTGAAACCTTCAAAATAAAAGCGTGTTTTCAGTTGCAAAGTCCTAATTTGATTTAAAAAAGGGAATTTGGGGTCAATATTATTTTTATAGACGCATTAATGACATGCTGATAATATTTTATAAATTTCTATTCAAAAAATGTACCCCACGAGCCGTTATAACCCTTCACATGTCACGGTTTTGAAATTCCAGGTTTTGACCGTTACCGGAAGCAGTATGTCGTATTTTGGCTAGCTTTACTCTGGTCCAGAGAAAGAGGAAAGGATGTGACTGGAGCTTCTCTCGCTCTCTCGCCTCATCGGCCTTTGATTCGCTGCGCCGTTTGTTTGTGTTCCTCTTTGCCCTTTAACCGTCGAAATGGAGCTCGGTGGGAATTAGCAGGAGTGCGCCTCGTCGAGCTCTCGCCCTCACCTTTGGAGAATGATCCACCGGCAGATAATTTTGTCCCAGGTAGGTCGTCTCCATTGTTGCTGTGTAACGTTAGGTGATGTAGCCCGTATCATACCAGTCTCCAGCAGCGGCCCAGCGCTCTGTAGCCTGTAGCGTATGTGTCATCCTCTCCGGATCGGGGGAGACGTTACGCCAAATCCTGTTCAAGACGTTGAGTGACTATAACAGGAAATTACTTCAAAACATATGGTTTTCTGTGTGTTTCTCTTGAATATGGAGCATGTATCTCCCAAGCAGCTCATCAGTGAAATAGTTTTTTAGATGTAGCCTCATTTTGTACAGCTACTAGCAAGATAAATCATCCCTAAAAGTTGGTATAATATCAAATAAAAGAAGGTAAATTGGCTCATTGTGAGCTATTAGACGTGTGCCGAATCAAAGAGTGGCTACTAATATGAGAATACCTTGAGTCATCTGTCATGTAAAAATTTAATATTTCCCAGTGAGCAACGCAACATGAAATTAATTAATTTTCTAAATGGTGTTTGGCCTAATGTATTGGCGCTGGAGATGTCGGGCCCCCACAGCTTCGCCTTAATTGGGATGTACTGCGATTATAAATACACGGAGAGGCTTCCCTTCTCCCTCTTTGTGTGGGGATTCCCATCCTCAAAATCCTCTTAAATACTGGAGCAACACATGACCGGAATTTTCCCTTTGTTTTCCTTTGGTTTTTGGTGTCATACATGTAATAGTAGCAGTAGCCTATAAAACAAATATAATAAACTAGATGTTATATGAAAACAGATGCTAAAATTAAAATTCAAAATATGTATTTTCCAAAGTGCAGCAACAAAAACTTAGTAGATTTTTACATATAGATTTTATAGACTTTGGGCAACACATCACCAGTGATGGTGGTTGTCATGTTGTCAAGGTGGTGAGTGAATTATGACCTACAGCTGGTGACCGTGATAGCACAAACCACTACCAATATACATGGAAATACACTCTCATAAATATGCACAGCTTCTCTTGCAGTGGCACGGAGCCAGTTAACAATGATGTTTTCCAGTACAGGCAGAGAAACTGTGGTTTTGTGATGGTGTGAAGTTGGTCTTGTTTATGAAGCCACTTCAATGCATGAAGCTCTGCAGTGGTTGGCTGAGGTCCCAGAGGTGAACTCAGGTAGACTATGAAGCATCGTAGTCCTGTGACAATACTAAAGGTGTGTACCAGAGCACCCTCAGATATTTTACTTGTAGCACACTCATGCCATTTATTTCCCTCAACAGTGGCCGACTTTTGACATGTAATGTAATGAAATAGAAAGTTTTGTCACTTGAAAATCTCTGAGCCTTTTTTCTTCTTTTTTGTCAAACATTATGTCCTGAGCTCTGTGGATTAGATTTTTGTGCTGGTGCTGCCGTTCCGAGTGCATTGTGAAAATTAAGCAGAGCAGCAATCTGACATTGACAAGGACTATTTTCTTCCAGTGACTCATCTTCTTGTACAGAATATACAGCGCTGTGATGTTTTGCCACGCTGGCTCTGATCAGACAGATATAGAGCCAACTGACAACAGTCTTTTTTTTCCCTGTATTAATCACAGACTTTGAAGCATGAACAAAATAATAAGGCACTGTGTGGTGACTCTTAACTCTGACATTCACCAGAACTGAAACTTAGAGATGATGGCTGTAACTAATGATTATTTTCATTATTGATGAATATGTAGATTCATATCACAATAAAGTAGTCAATGGAGTGTCCAAAAAAACGCTTTAATTTGCATGTGCCTTATGACCAACAGTCTGAAACCCAACAATATTCAATTTACAATCATATTAAACAGAGAAATCTATCAAATCTTTACTTATGAGAAGCTGAAACCAGCAAATGTTTTGTATTTCTGCTTGAAAAATTTGTGAAAAAATTTATTAAATTGTTTCCAATAAACTTATTGTCGATGCATCAAATAATCTAATTAATCATCTATCCATTTAAAGGTCCCATATTCTATAATGGTGATTGTCGATGTGTTGTTTGATTATAAAGCAGGTCTAGGTTGTAATGGACACAGCCTGTATTCAGAAACTGAGCCTTAAAACCAGCCGTCAGGACTTCTGGAACTTTGTGATGTCACAACAAAGCAGTCACCAAGCCCCGCCCACCTGGACCCACCATCCAAACCTTGCAGGATTTAGTTTCTCTGAGTGTTTTACCTGAAATCTGCTATATTTTTATTGGATCACTCAGAAAGCAGTCAGCCATTTAGAAGAGAGGCTCAGAGCCTGTTTTCATTGTTAAATTACTGCATGTCTTTTACTTCTTTAATTTGGGACGGTCTTAATTTTTCCTGGAAATTTACAGATCTTTTATTTTCTGCAAATTCATATTGACTTTTTTATATTAAGTGCATCAATGTTTGTTGGCAAGTAAAACCCAACTTAACCCAACCTGTTTTCCTTCTCTCATCAAGCCAGAAAAAAACCATGTAGTTCATCATAAAGTGCTAATGTAGAGTTCATGATCACAGTGAAAGAAAGAAAGAAATAATCAAGAGAAAGTTGATCTGCAACTATTTTAATAACTACGATCATATCCTTTTAATTATTTTTAAACAAAAATGTGAGACACTGACTAATCCCAGCTTCTCAAATGAGAAAATTAGCTACTTTTCTTTGTCTAATATGACAGTTAATTCAATATAATACGGTTAAATGTTTGTTGGACAAAACCAGTAATTTATCACCTTGCGCCCTGGAGTTGTTTTTATTTTTCATTATTGTTTGACATTGTAAGGCCAAACGTCATTTAATCATTGGTGAAAATAAGCATTAGTTGCCGCCTTATGATGAAGTGATAGTGTGGAGCAAAGAATGATGTTAATACAGAAACCCTGTTGGGTTGAGCACTCTCTCCAAAACTAATGTGTGTTCCTGTAAAGATGTTACAGGGAGTCAAGTTGCAGAAAAAGCACAGACAGACACTTACAGAAGCAACTGCATTCATCATACAGCAGCTGTATATAGAACTGTATTGATTTACAGTGTGTTGTGCTGAGATATACAGGAGACAGCATGAAGCACAGAAGGGGATCTCCTCCCTGTGTTTTGGATGATTTGGATGCATTGTGACTCGTCTTAACTGGTCTTTGTGGAAGCCAGCCTTGGAATATGAATTGTTTTATTGTTGTTTTATTTTTAGAACAACTGTCCAGAGATTTGATTTGCTTGATGTCAGCTGTATCATAGTAGGTTTGGGTCGATATTTGATATCGAATATTTCCTGTCATATGTGATATTTTTCATAATATTAGAATTCTTTTTTGCAGTTTTGCAATTTTTGCACAAATACAATAATATAATTATGCATTATTCTAAAAAAAACAAATCTGAAACATAAAATACAACCACAACAATATTGTATATGTTGATATTTGGGCTGGACTGACTTGAGCTATTGCCCAAGCCTGTATCATACTGTAGTTTCCATAATAACAAATTACATTGTCATTGTGGATAATTTTGTCTCAGAAACAGGAAATACTCACCTGCTAGCAGACTAGCACCAGTATACAGTATATCTGCTTTTAGTTGTTGTTCTGTGCTGCTGTAGGTGTGAAACAGCAGCTCTGTCACACACTGTCAGTTTGCCTGTGACAATGCCACATCCATAATAGAGCAATATGGATCTGGCATTGTGGGTAAAACTCAGGAGTGTCCATAAAGTGACTTTGTATTTTATTTTATTTTATTTTACTTTCTTGCCAGTGGGGGAGCCCAGCAGTTTTCATAGAGGTGACCAGGCTAAGACAAGGGATGACCAGTTCTTTTTCTGTGTGGTAAGATACGATGGGCCAAATAGTCACAGTTTTGTGTAAGCATCACCATTTAATTTCCTCATTAAGGCAGCAGTGACTGCTACATGACTGCCAGCTTTACAAATACACTATAAGGAATTACATTAGAGGACGTATTATAAGCTCCTTATACTCTTGAGTGCAGAAATGATCGTGATGAGTTTGGCTATTTGAATTAAATGAGCCCCAGAACTTAAAATAGAAAAGTAACAAATTGGATTACACAATGTCAACAGTGTGTGTGTGTTTCCAGATGTTGCTGAGTACTTCTGTGTATGTGGAAAAAGTTGTAGGTATAAAGCCTTGTGTGTCTCCAGAGGGAGTTATGTGAAGTCTGATAAATGTCACTGGAGTCAGCGTGGGTCAGGTCTGAAGACTGCAGGCTTGAAAACCACAATCAGGGGATGTGGAGTTAGAAAGAAGCGAGCTGTCCAGACCTCTGTGGGCCACTCCTCATCTCTGCGTGAGACTAGAGGCTCTGGGCTACATAACAACAACTATAAAGCTTGAAGAAAATTTCAAGAAAAACATCATAGTGAACCAGACATGTTACCATGAAATCTGTCCCACACATTTATCCTGCAACAGGGACAATAAACACCACAGTCACATCATTTCTAATGGAGTGTGGCAGTGGTGAAAGAGTCCAATTAGCCACCTCATATTGTTGAATTTTCCATTGTAATTTACACACTGAATGAGCGTTTGTTTAGTCGTGAACTACAATGATGTGCATGCTGGTTGTTTGGCTATAATACAGTGTGAATGATGAAAATAGCAAACAGTTAGAGTTATTTACTTTGAGCACCAGAATCAGGCTGACGTTTCCCTCAATGCTCAGCGGATATCGAAATTTTCACAGTTGCATTTATGATGTGAATGGTATTAACAAATCAAAAAGTGACAGTAATGGAAACTTCTATATGATGTTATCACAGAATAAACCTTGAGTCACCCACGGGACAAAGATAGTATATTTTTATCCCCACTGAAATCATCAGCATGTTGTTGGTTCCTTTTGAAAACCATAATATCATGGCATGTAATGAACATTTCTGCCTCTACGGGGCAATTATCAGGGCTTAGACTATTAGTTTTGTTGAAAACAGTAGGAATCTTTCACCTCAGGGAATTAGGATACATTAGTAGTGACTGGTGGATTTAATGGCAACAGAAATAAATGAAAATACACTGGTATTATCTTTAAAAGTTTAGTCTTCACCTCAGTCTTTAATTCTGTATATGGAGCCTGCAGCTGATTGGTGCACTGACTTCTCACATTTCAGTCTGTTTATGTGATGGATGCCTGGTAGTTATCGCACCAGTAAAGCTTATTAGTTAGTACCAGTCACTTCTGGGGTTAGCATTATTCTACAACAGGGAGAAATAAACCATAAACACAGAGTTTATCAGAAGGAATTAATGCCCGCAAGTCTGTCTTTCTTTTGTTGTGCTGGGTTCGAGATGCCATAATATATAATAAAAATAATAATAATAATAAGAAAATAATATAATAAAATAACAATATCTTTAATTATCATGTGTTATTACAAATAACATTATTATTCTCAAGAAGAAGAATACGTGAACTATTAAGATGCTAACTTCTTGTGAAAGATGTTTTTATGACAGATGATTTCATATTGAATTCAACACAGTCACAGTTTTCTTGCTGCCAGCAGCTAACGGCCATGAGGCCTTTCTGCAGTGACTTCACACTCTGCTGTGGTGGTGAATTGTAAACAGTGATGTGTAAACTGACTGTGAAGAGTGTTGACTCTCTCTGAAATGACTGGCTTAGTCTAACCCGAGTTTTCAAAGGTGGCTGCACAAAACCAGGCTGAGCACGAGGCCAAAAAAATAGTTTGATAACCGCTGGAGGACAGGAGATGGCAGATGCTCTTTGTATTCAACCACATTTATTTCCTTAAATGCATCCATCTTCTATGAACTGAGTTTCATGTTGCGCTGGAGGCTGTATGTCTGGCTAACAACACCCTTACACACCCTCTGACCCATAAAGAAATCAGTTTAAAAGCAATGCAACATCTACACTGTAAAGTCCTACATTCAGATGAGACAGGAGCATCATTTTCTTCCACTACACAGCCAGGTGCATGATAAATAGGACACAATAACTTAACCTTCTGCTCTTAACCCCGTTCTGTCAAGCTTGGCCACAGCTGAGTGACAAAGGTTGTAGTAGATCAGAGATTTTAAACAGTGAGCTGTGCCTTCCCGAGGGGCTGCGAGACAAAGTGAGACAAATATACAGTGTGAGCTGAAAAGGATGGATACATGTTGGTGTTTCAAAAAACAATGACAACTTAGTTATTGTAGTTTGGCTCTTTTAGCAGCAGCAGTGGCTCTGACACTCGGATCATAAAGGCAGTTAAAGTACTTTAAATCCCATAGTGCACCACCTCTTCCTCGAGTCACATCTGAATACATACACATGATTTTAGGTCCAGTGTGACACCTTCTGTGGATATCATTATCTCCAATGTAGAACCCATAGAAATCATATAGAAAAGACGCTCCTGTCTGTACATCCTCATTCATGCTGCAAACAGGAACTGCTAATAGCTAATTCGGCATACTTTTAATTTTGCCAAGTTTCATAAATGTAAACAAACATAGGCTCAAAACACATTCCCCAAAACATGGGAACTATAAATCCAAAACTAATAATAAAACTGGCATCATGTATGCTGTAGCAGAACCATTCCTGTTCCCATGACGATAAGCATGTTGTACAAACTGTATAGAATTAGCATGTTGTATGGATTTTGGACACATTGTTTATCTCTGATAATATGAAAACACTTGACAAATGGTCTGGTTAAAGTAACTAAAAAGGGAGACACAGGAAGAAGAGTTGGTTAGCTTAGCTTAGCTTAGCATTGAGAAGCAGAGGCAAACAGCTAACCTGGCTCTGACCAAAGGTAACAGAACACACCTAGCAGCACCTCTAAAGCCCAAAGATTTACATGTTATATCTTGTTTGTTTAACCCGTGCACATACAGTCTGTTAAATCCATACACAACAGTAATAACAAGATGTTGTGGTTCTAAAGTGGTTTATATATGGGACTTCATGGAGTCTTGCTGTCACCGAGAGGTATCCAGGCAACCAGTGGAGACTCCCCAAGGAGTTTCAAGATATCCAGTGTCATATGTGTTTAGTATTCTCCTATAGAATCATGAAAATGAGTGTAATGCATCAATCTCTATACAGTAGCATCACTACTAAAATCTTTTTCACCACATAAAGTGCATATCTGCTTTCACTGAGGGTGGAACAGGAGCAACCACAGAGTCAAGGGTTGATGTGGACAGCAGTAATTAGATCATTGCTATAGTTACTGAGACTGAACAATAAGCTGAAGGAGGAGAACTACCTCAGAGGGGTTATGGAGGTCATCACTGAGCCGTAGTACTGGATCATCTCAGAACCAGCGGTGACTTCTCAGTCGCACCCAAACTCTTTGCTCTACATGTGCACTGAATTAATAATCATGTCGTCTTGAACGCAATTAAACCGGTTAATTATGCGGGTGTCAGAACAAGTGGGAAGAACAACTGGGGACATTTCCCCTGAGATTGCGATGCGTATGTGTTCGTGTAGCTAGATATAAAACCATACTAATATCCTACTATATGAGTAATGAGGACTGTGGGGATTTGGACATAACTGTGAAACATGAGCTTGTATAGTTTTGGTATTTGCCTCTGCTCTTACTTATTTGCATATGTGTGTCACACTGTGCACGCTGTCGAGTCCATACATTTGTATTCTCACCTCTGCTGGTAGTTGAAGCTACAGCAGGCACAGACACTGCTGGAGTCTGTTACAGGATAGTTGAAAGATTCATGATAGAAAAAATATAATAGATACCATGTTGAAATAGTATAGAAGGGCCAATGATATCATTTTACACCAATATTAGTGGGTATAAGGGTTTTTTTTAAGTATGGGTAAACCCGCTAAAAAAAAGAAAACACCTTTCAGACTGAGGACACACACACAACTGCAGGGAGCAACATCATCACATGCAGTTACAGAGCACACACACAGACACAGGGGAGAAAGAGTGAGCTGTTAGCCGCCATGCAGACTCTCATCCCTGGATTGGTGCTCCATGTGAGTCTTTTGACCTGAGTGTGAATGCTGATTGTTCCCTTTTTCAATTGCTGACAAAAGCCAGATGTTAGCGGGAGTTTACAGGTTTTTTCCGGGTGGAAAAGGGGAATAAGTGGTGTTTGTGTCCACCTGATGAATCTCCAGTATATCCAGTCCAGTATTCCCTCTCTTTTAGCTGTGTTTTTGGTCTCCACCAGCTCCTGGGGGAAATATCTGTTGTTCTCTGACTGTGTCTGTCTGCTGTTTGCTGCTTAGCAGGGTGTTGACCGCGGCTTTTCATACTTTTTTCTCTGAAAACAGATGACTTGTGGCGAAAACGACGCTTTGAGAGCGGTGACAGAAATCCAAAACAATAACTTTGTGGTCGTTACAGCTAACCAATGAGCTGAAACCGCAGATTGTAAATAAAGGTTGAAAAGGTTACCTCCATGACGCCACCCACAGGTTTCTAAAGAGTGGTTTTGAAGCTCCGCCCCTAACTCCCAGCTTATTCATAAATGGACAAAGAGGTATGGCATGTGTGGAGCCGAGACTTTGGTGCATACGTTCACCCACCTGTCACTCAAAGAGGCCACACCCTCAATTCTCCTTAACTTTAGTCCTTAATAAAATGTAAGCAGGTGAGTTATATAAACAGTTGTCATGCAGGAGGAAATTAGCTCTAGAGACCAAAACTGTTTTTGTACCAGGCTGTAAACATTTTTATTTCTGCTGTAAAATTGGACATTTTAAGATGGGAGTCTATGGGGATTGACTCACTGTTGGAACTAGACTCTAGTGGTCATTAGAGGAACTGCAGCTTTTGTCACTCCTGTGTTGACTTCATTGTTCAGTCCCGGAAGTTTGATGCTTGGCTGAAACTCAAAGCTCCATAAAGCTGAGGGGAGCTGCAGATTCAGGTGATCAATGTGAGGGACCCCTTTACATTATTAAAACACTGAATATAGCTGCTTTAAATCAACCGAAGGTCAAGGTTCCTCAGACAAACAAACAGTGTAGTATTGTTGAATACAGTGAATGCATATTGTATCATATCCTTCATCACAGAGGTGAACCACGTTAATGGACAAGTCACATTTCAAAGGAAAAGATACTTCACCATCTTCCTGCTAATCCCTTCTTCCTTTGCAGGCTTGCTTCCTCTCAGCTGCAGCAATGCAAACCATGTGACCATCCACCGATGCACATGAGAACTGATCAGATGTTTCTGTTGCTGTGTTGAATATGTTTTCAGTTGAGCATCATTCGAGGCTGATGTTGTCTGTTCATAGCTGTGTGTCTCCATGTGTCTGTGGAGAGGTCTCACTGTCTTTGTCTCTGTGTTTCCTGTTGTTTGTTCGTCTGTGCGTCTGCTCCTTCAATTATTCATATTTTTATCTAACAAAGATGAAGTATGAAAGTACGATGATGATGTTTTTGTTCCTTTTCTAACATGAGTGCACACAGATGCCATACTTGACTTTCACCTGCTACATTCACTGCCTCTGCTTTTTGTTCTGTGGTTTTGTAACACACCACCCTTCTCCTCCCACTTCCCTTAGGTTTTGGTCTGCTTTGGGTTGACTGGTCATTATGCTGATGCAGCTCTGTAGTTTCAAGGTCAGTGCCCCCCCTCCCACCCGCCACCGCAATCACCCACCACCTTCTCATTTCGTGCTTACCACCATCAAACGCCCAGTTTGTCTGCCAGATTCAACCATTACGGGATTTTGATATCTGGCTCCATCAGTGATGTATCTTTTCATACATTTTGCTCTGTTGTTAAACATCTTTAAATGTGATCAAATTCAGGATAAAATTTGCCAAATTCTTTTAAAAAACAATATACTTTTCACTAATATTTATATCACAAGCGTGACACAAGCCTATACATTAAAACATTGTGCGTGCAGATAACCTTTCTCCATCACCAACTGCACGCACACAGTGCTTCAGCATTTAGACCGATCCATCAAGGCTGGCTGAGTCGTGCCCTGAAGCTCCTTTCTAACTGGAACACTCTCTGATCTGATCTGAGATGCCAGGACGGAAAACTCTCTCCCTTTGCACTGGGACTCACTGATAATGATGCCGCATCTTGCAGTGATCACAGTGTCCACGCTGAACAGACACCGAACTCCTCATGGATCATGCAACACCTTTTAAACCACGTTTGGAAAGGTTCAATGTTGATAGGTTTCTACCTTCATCAACAGAAGCCAGTTTATTATGAACAGGATTACCAATCAAGTCAGTGGATTTTGTAGGAACAGAACAACCACAGGAAAATGTATTTATTAATGTATTTATATATTTACTGTTTCTTCAGTTACATTATACAGTAAAACCTGAACTTCTCTTTATTGCCAGCGAATACAGGGGTGGACACAATAACATAAACATCTGTAACATCTATTGAAAACTAGTGAAATAGTAGTGGTCTAAGCAGGCGCCCCATGTGTAGAGGCTACAGTCCTCACTGCAGTCGCCCCGGTTCGAGTCCCGCATCGGACGGCCTTTGCTGCTTGTCATTCCCCCTCTCTCTGCCTCCCCATTTCCTGTCTCTCTCTACTGTGCTATCAAATAAAGGCATAAAAAAGGCCAAAAAATTTACTTAAAAAAAAAGATGCAGTGTTTGTTGCATGGCTGCTAGTTACTTTTTTTGTATTACTGTTAAAGTGTTTGTTTTATCCTGTCCACCCATAGTACTGCACTTTATTTCAGAATTTATATTTCAGGAGACTTTTTACTTTTTGTGTTTCATCCAATGTTTTTATGCCAACAAAGGAGAATGTATATGTCCTTGTGTAATAAACCACACCCACAGATGTTGAATAATCTTTGTCCCTGAAAATTACAATCCCTAAGATTTCACTCTTGGTTGATTTGGCAGGATGGATTCAATTGACATTTCAGCTTGACACATATTGACCTGCGTGGGGAGGTTAATCTGTCAGAAATGCAACAATAGAAGAGCAGCTTCTATGTGTTTGCAGCGCAGCCAAACAAGCTGTAGCCTGACATTATTAATAGCGTTTTAATGAAGCAACCCAAAGAAGACAGTGTCATAAACAGTTGTTTTTGTGCTGTTGTCTGAATTATGTCAAATAGGTGAATGCTCTGGCT
Source organism: Seriola lalandi dorsalis (assembly GCF_002814215.2). Taxonomy (NCBI): domain Eukaryota; kingdom Metazoa; phylum Chordata; class Actinopteri; order Carangiformes; family Carangidae; genus Seriola; species Seriola lalandi. The sequence continues at coordinate 379,433 of NW_019525521.1, read as the reverse complement.
TCTGTCTTCAACATCATGTCCAGTGCAGGTATGCATTGTTTCCTGTGAATCTTTTGTGTGTGGCTACACAATTGATCCTTCAACTAAGCTCTGTTCCACTTACTCATTGCTGCAACGCCTGCCGAGCTCTCCGCTCTCACAGCACATTTACAGTTTACAATAACAATGGTGGCAGATTTACCACTCACAATTCTTTTTTCTTAACAATGGGTGTTTGATTTCACATAGAAGTAAACAAATCGAGACTTCTCATTTGTGGCTGATGGCCATTGATTATGTCAACTGAATTGACAGCTGTTGGTGGCAGATCTTATTAGCTTTAGCTAACCAGCTAATTAAGGCTAAATCAATGAGTTGGCAAAGAAAACTGTCTGAAGCTGACCTTTTAAAACAGGAACCCCACAAAAGACTGTAGAATATGCTAAGGATGACTCCATAATGTGATGGCTTTAATGTGCTAACATCCCCAAATCCAATAAAAAGCAGGACAGAGTCACCAACTTTACTCTAAAATGCTGATGTAGTTGTATCTTGGCTCTCACAGCAGCAGATCCAGTTCTCTTTTTTCTAATTTAACCTGTCGTCCCTGGTGGCTAGATTGAATATGGTGTGTGCAAAACAGACAGTAAAAGATTAAAAAAATGGGGAAAATTAAAAATAATATACATGGGTTGTCCCTGTTACCAGCATGTCAGCGAACTGATAACGTGAACCTCATCCCAGTTGCACAGAACTTTCTCTGTAACTGTAAATTCTGCAGCTTCAGCACTGAGATCCATCAAAGTTTATGTCTATAAAATAACAGTTGTAATCATGACATATTTTATTGCCAGTGCCTAATATATTTCATGAAGGCAGCAGGAGATGAATTATATTATTCAGAGATCTATTACTTAAGTAGCGAAACTATAACATAAAATTACTCACTTACTAATATCTCGATACAGTCCAGCCCAAATATCATGATATTCTATATTATTCTATAATTTGATCTATAAAAATATATCATATTTAATAAACTGATTATATGTTTTGCATATAAATTCATAATATGTACTGTTCTGTATATTTGGTAACCATAGTTACCAAATATATGTAGTGGAGTAGAAAGTACAATGTTTACCTTATAGTTAAAGTTAAGTACAGAACTTGAGTGAATGTACTTACTGATAATATTTATCTAATATCTTTATAGTGACCTAGAAATATCACAGCTTTGATATTGCCCTGTCATCAGTATTATATTAATACCTCATCACTTTATACACATTTATTTTGATTTTAATGTATCCTATGATAAGATAGGATGTTCTGCTGTGGCTACTGAACACTGGGTTTATTCTAGCCACAGAATCAGTTTAATATTATAGGATCTGTGCGTCTGTGTTTTCCTCATTGGCTACTACCACCTTTAAACTGACCTTGATAACCAGGTGAGGTCTGACCGATTCACTGTAGTTACAAGTTGTGATAACACGATTTTGTCTGTACTGGCACAAAGGGGGATTGGGGGGGTCTCTGCAGTGACACAGGATGGGTGACAGGCTGAGTTAGCAATGATTTAGCAGCTGTCTTTTCAAACGCAAGTCACTGTTAAAAAAGCAAGCTGCTAAATCAATTAGATGTACACACTGGTTCTGTGCTTTTTAGACACCAAGTGAGTGGAGTGAAAAACAACATTGTCAAGCAGCTTTTAAATGGAAACATCACAGATTACAGAAGAAATATTAGTTGTTCTCTCATTTGACTTCCGACCAAATCCTTTTTACTTTTCATTTAGCTAAAAGCTTCTCGGTGTGTTTTGTTGCAGAACTTGTACCAGAATCGGTTCCTGGCCCTGGCAGCCATGGCCTCCCCAACCCGCAGCAGCCAGACCCGCCAGCGCTGTAAGGATGCGGCTCGTCACAGCTACGGCCCAGACTCCTACGCTGTCAACGGTCTGAACCAGGAGGCCTTCATGCTGGGGCTGTCGCGGTCCACCAGTGACACTGATCTGGTCTCCCCAGACGCCCGCTCCACCCTCACCATCAGCTCCTCCCATTACACCATCGGCCAGTCTGAAGACCTGGTGATCACATGGGACATCAAGGAGGAAGTGGATGCCGGAGACTGGATCGGAATGTATCATGTTGGTGAGTGAGATATCACACGATGACGTTGAATATTAGAGTTTGATTGATACGAGATAAGTTTACAAGTACGGTCTTCATCCTGTAACTTCCATACAGCAGACTTTAGTATCCTCACTAAAGCCCTGTTCATGTTGGGAACCCCTTTTCGCCAATTCACCTGAACCAGTTCACCCAGTTTGCTGGTGTTCCAGTGTGAAACCAAAGACGTTCCTCACTGGTTTTCCACCCGCCAGCAGCAGCAGTTGTGTTGGTTACAGTGTGTACCTAAGCTGGGGGTCTCATGGACTCTAACGTGGTGTTTAAATCCCATGTTTGTGGTTTGCCATCAATCTTTTGTTTGTAATCCTGTTTGTTTCCATTTATATATACAGGCTATTTTTTATTGATACATAAATCATAATGTATTAACCACCAAAAAATGTAAAAAATGTGTCACATTATATGCAGATATTTTACATTAACACTGGCAAGTAATACAACTTGTGGTTTTAGCCATGCTAGCAGCACGGCTCTATGGTAATGTCAGTCCGTTGGTCGGTCCACCACTTTGGGCCAGACTGAAATGTCTACTACAAACGACTGGTGCTCAGAGGATTAGCTCTAATGACTTTGATCTCCTGACTTTTCTTCTGCTTTTCATGAAATTGACATTTGGGGTTCTGAGTGAATAAACTTGACAGCTATTGGATAGATGCCTCTGACTTTTGCTCTAACATCAGCTGAGGTTGACATTGTTGGATTCTATTAAAAAATCTCAACATTTTGGTACAAATAATAATTGTCAACCAGTGAATAAACTTTAATAACTTTGCTCTCCTGACCGTTCAAAGCTCATGACATGTCCATCATCCTCAGCTGTACTTTAGTGCTAATTAGCAAATGTTAGCATTAAATGCAGTTTATCATATTGTGAGTGTGACATATAAAACATACTTCTTCAAAGGATTCTTTGGGTTTGAAGTAGAAGTGCGGTTTCATCAGGTTCATCTCTCTCTCCAGATGAGGCTTTGTCTGAGAACTTTCTGGACTACAAGAACCGAGGAATCAACGGTTCTCACAAGGGACAGATCGTTTGGAAAATTGACTGCAGCTCTCACTTCAGTGAATGTAAGTAATATAAAAACCATCCTCTGCTTTTTGTATTTGAGCAGAAAACAGTTTTCCCTCAAGGCAATGAGTTTCTCATTAAATTCTGCTCTAGTTAATCTTCCACTAACAGCCTACAATGTAGAGTTAAATCATTTTTACTATTTAATCCAAGTCGTGTTCGCTGTTTTATAATGACATTTTGCCCATTTCTGTTTAGAATCACGGCTCCGCCCTTCACTTGCAGTCTGTCACATCAGTGTAGACTCAGTCAAAAGACATTAAAGTGCATTATTTCTATAAATTAAAGTCACATTGTTTCTGAAATATGAACACAGTCAGTGGCTCTGCTTAAAGGTGTTGTACATGCTGTAATGATGAAACAAAACATCTGAGAAACCGGCCCTAAAATACACTGAGGGTTTTTCAGGGCCACTTATTTATTGGACAGTTCTGGTGATGTCATTCTGAGTCATCAGCACTACATGGATCCACACAGGGAAATCAAATTCTGGAGACAGACAGCAGGTCAATTTACTGTATCTGATGTGTTTATACAGTATATCTTCACTGGTGTCTGGCTCAGTGTTTTAACTCAGTCTCCTCACAGTGTCCATCACCTGCTCAGCACCAAGCAGCAGACAATGTTGGCAACCAGCTGGTGAACGTAGTGGTGTATTTAGCAGCTAAACAGCCAGGTATTTTCCCCAGAAGCTGGTGGAGACTGAAACATCTTAAAGAGAATAAATGTTGGAGTTAGATTCACCAGACGGCCAGAAACATGATGCTAAATGAATGCTAATGTTGCTGCTGAACGAGGCAACTGTTTGCTAACACGTTAGCCAGAAGAATTTTATAAGGTGATAATATACAAAGACACCAGAGTTTGTTTGAACTGCACCGAAGAGGTCAGATGTGAAGCACCTTCAGTTGTAGACAGTGTATGGTCAAACGTAAGTTCATTCACTAAATTGTACCAGAAAATATCCTCCAGTCTTTGTGCCAAGTGTTCTTCCCTGTGGTGTGTTTACAGTAGATTCTGTCTTTAACAACAAAGTGGGATATTGCTGCTGCAGCATGTGAAGAACCAGTCTCTGGAAAAGGGTTGCTTGCAGAAGCAGATCATTAGAGGGAAACGCAGAGAAAGTGGGCGCAGGCTGACAGTCACGAATGTTGCACAATTGCTGCGTTTAGGGGCACGAAGAGAGAGAGAGACTAAATGGATGCACGTGAAACAGAATAAATATATCAGCGTAAAGCC
>NW_019525521.1:341102-374808 GCF_002814215.2 Seriola lalandi dorsalis | reverse complement strand
TGTTGCAAGAAAAACCTTTTTTCTCATTTCGTGTCATAATAAACATAAAGTGGGCGTCAGTGGGATTTCCTGAACCAAAGCTTGAAATTCTTTCTGTCAGATACACACTTCATGTCGGATGAGTCATTAATTATAAAATTGTTTAATTATTATTATTATAAAAGATAGTTTGACTGTCTGTGACACTGTTGAACCCAGATCTTATACAGTTTGTTATCTGTAGAACCGTTCTTTACTCTGGAGACTGACTGGCTGGATTAAATATTCATAGGTCATAAATGTCTGTCACCAGTAGTGTATGTCATTATAGTTCCACCGCTTCCTGTATATAGCTGTTTGCCGATATAAACATCAGGATTGTGCCACAGGGAAGAATATCTCTGTACATAGTTGTGACTGCTTACAAATAATTTTGGTTCCTATTTCCTCAGAATTAATAAGAATGGGATTTGTTGTGAGATGATGCTCACTTGGGTTACATTGTGAGAATAACTTTATCTTTTATGTCTATCCAATTAACTCCGATATGTGACCAGTTTATTCTCTTTTTTTTTTTATTTACACTCTCCTCTCTGAGGTTGAGATGAAAACATTTGGTTTATAAAAACCTTTTCTACTACAAATGTAAAAAATTAAAAAAAATGCTTCGTCATCCACTTAAAACCAAGTTGGAGTCTCGGTGATGTGAGATTTTTGGTGTTGTATTTACCATTTCTAAATGAAAAGAGTAGACAGCAGAGATGATTACACCCACCCAATCAAAGTAGACGGTGAATCTACATATTATGACTTCACTTCATGTTGTCACCAGCATGAGTGAATGAGTAATGAGGTTCTCTCTGAGCTTGTCCTTTGTTAAAGGATTAAACTGAGGACTTTAGATAAATGTGAGTGTTATCAGATTATTCAAGGCTGAGCGAATACAGGTGAGTAGCTATGTTTTTTTACACACACACCAGACAGCAGGCCCAGCTCTGTGCAGCATATCCAGTCACCTCCCATGCTTCTTCTTGTCAAACCATCTGAGTGAGTCTGGCCAAACAAGCAGAAAAACATGGAGCTTTACTATGACCTTAATCTGCTGGTGTCCCCCAAGCATTTTTTTTTTTTTTTTTTTTTGCTCTACTTCACCTATTTTCCAACAGACTGTGGAGCCCCAGAAATGATAGTTGTCACCGATCGACTATCACTGATGTAGAATATTGAAAATGATTGTATAATGGGGCGACCACGTGCCATATGGGCGAAATGAGCCCTGAGCAGCAGGTTCCTGGTTCGACTCCCAGCCAGCCCTTTACTACATGTCTCTCCCCCCACACTCTCTCCTGTACTTCCTGCCTCTCTCCAATTTCCCTGTCAAATAGAGGCACAAAAAAATGTCCCCCCAAAAAAGAAATACCTTAAAAAATTATTATATTATTATTGTGTAATTGTATTTTTTCTTAACTTTAATTTCTTGATTAAAATGTTAACTTTAATTAAGTATGAAAAATGTTTTATGTAATACGACATAGTCACCATTAATAGATGATGATATACAAATTGAAAATTTAATTTAGCTGTGTAAAACATTTAAAAGCTACGAAGGACATGTCAGATTACATCACTCAGTCACATGGGTACATCAAACAGGAAGTGATGAAAAAAACACATGAAAAAGATTTGAAACTAATGCTTGTTTCATCATGGCCGCCTCCCTTTTCCAACACATTTGTGTGTGTGTGTGTGTTTGTGTGTCCTCCTCAGCTGAGACCCAGGTGTGCTTCAGATACTACCACGGTGTTACCGGAGCACTGAGGGCCACGACGCCCACCGTAACCATCAAGAAGGGCCCTGCACCCGTGAGTCACTCCACACCTCCTGACTTTATTTTGACACATGCAGCTGTCTCAGATTTGTGGGTCACTCAGTATCTTGTGTCTCGTGGAAGAGGCGGTCTAGCTTCTTATGTCAGTCATGTCAGTCAGGCTTAGTGGTGAGGAAGCTACTCCTGAAGTTAAGCTGCACCTATAACTCTGCTGAAAGTACAGATGACTGTAGAAGAAGAGTGTGTACAGCGATGTGTACACATGCAGCAATAACCCGTCAATACAACACACTAAAAAACATTTATCAATCCACTCCTGTAACATACAAGAGAACCAGAGCCAGAGATCTCGTCTTTTTTATTCAACACGTCCTTCCTCCTCCTGGTGCCTACATTACCCACAATGCAATGTGACTGCCATTTATGTTGGTGATTCAGTTGTGTTATGCTAGTAGTGGTGTGTGTGTGTGTGTGTGTGTGTGTGGGGGGGGGGGGTTAGATGAATCATTGTGCTGCGCGCAGCTCTACAGTGAAATGAGCTTTTATCCATTTGAAATAATAAAATATTTTCAGGACATATTTGCGTTCACATTGCTAAAACAATGTGGCCCAGACCACCTCCGAATGTGGTCTGAGTGATCGCATCTCAAATGCGTCCTAAATGCGTCAACCCGAGGTGCGTGTTATTGCCGGGTCTGCACAGGGCCAGAGACGGGCATCTGCATGTTTGTGTGTGTGACTAAAGGAGAAGGGCAGAGAGCTGGAGAGACAGAGTGCATGAAAAATACAATTAACTCTCTTTAGAGTCAGAGAATATTAAACACAGGCTGCAGACATTTGTAGTGATATATGTATTAAAATAAAGCACTGGGACAAAGATAGAGAGATGGAAAGAGGCAGAGAAGGATTTATTTTAGGAGGAATGATAAAGTTAACAAAGATAGATGTTTATAAAAGAGAAACTTCAGTCCAGACTGGAGCCTAAATACAACTCTGTGTTCAGTCCTCCTCTCCTCTCCTCTCACGGTCAATCATTCACACTGTCGTGACGTTAGCCATCCATGCTAGCTCGTATCTAAACAAATGAACACGCTGCTGTGTTGATGCAGGTCCTGGCAGATAGTTACATATGACCTTGCAGATATGTAGCTGTTGTTTTCAACAATAAATGTTTAGGAACCAATAAGCAGAACCAAGTTTTTTTTTCTTCGTGTTTTCTTCCTGTCCCTGTACTTGATATTTTGGTTTCGGCTGTAATTCGTACTTCTCTCCATCATGATCATAACCTTTATTGTTTCAAGTAAAATTAACCTATTTAATTTGAAAAAAAGCTAAGAGGCAGCTGATGCAGCTGGGTCATACCACCCCACTGCATGATGGGGAAAAATGCATCTCACCCCTTTACATCTCATATAGCCAGAAATTATGGGATAACAGTGGGCGTTGTGGCTTTGTGGTGGTGGATCCACAAATGATTTTCTGACTCTTTCACCACCTCTCATGTGCAAACCTGTGGTTTTTATATCTGTAACTTCGAAGGAGTAACTCCAGATACAGTTCTGTCTGGCCATTGGATAAGCAGCACCACATATTACTGTCACTATATCAACATTGTCATTGCCCTTCCAAAGCTTCTGCCAGTCAGACACTGTTATCAGGAGGGTGTCCAGCTGGGCGATTGGATTTCCATGTTTGCCTTCCCATTCTGCTGCTGTGGGCCTCTGGAAACGCTGATGAGCCCAGAACTTGATCTGTTCTCGCTTCCTGAGGACAAAGGAATAAAAATAACCAGCATAGGAAGAGAGACGGGGAAGAGCAGAGATAGCAGAGGGTAGTCCAGCTCAGGTAAGTCATTCAGGTTTTTGGAGGCGAGAGGTGGAAAGCATCAGGTCAGATTGCTCGAAGAGACAGAAGGAGGAGGAGAAGAAAAGAAGTGAGGAGATGGACAGACTGGGAAGCGGTGGAGGATTTGTCTGCTTTGACTTTTGTTTACTGTAGCCAGTCAGAAACAGTCAGACGCCGCAGACGGAGGAGGCTCTGCACTTGTTTATGTATGTGTGTGATGGACGGCATGTGTCTCCAGCTGGGACTGCTGTCTCCCAGTCATCCTGAGAGGAGGAGTGGGAGGAGGACGAGGCTCAGCTGGATAGCCTGGGTAACAATGAATATTTTCTCCGTCTGTGTTTTTCTCTTTTCGTACACATACACTTGTGACAGCTTCATTCAGTCAATCTGCCTTTTGCTTGTTTTCTCGCAGCAGCTTGAAAAACACACACACCAGATTTTTAATGAGATACAACCCAAAAACATAGAGTCAATTAATCAGTCTCACACTCAGATAATCTAAGATAATTGTCTATCTGAACCTCTGAAGTATGACACACGATGAAATACAGTGGGTTAATATTTGCTTGTAAAATGTGATGTTAGCTTATGACACTGGTGGTGTCTGCACAGTTTATTCTGTAGCTAACTTTCCCGCTGCTTCCAGTCTTCATGCTAAAGGCTGCCAAAACTCTTATAAACGTCAATATTTAATTGAAAATAGTTTCAAAATGCAGCAGCACATCCTGCTGTCAACATAAAGATATAAACTATTGTCACAGGAGTGTGAGTGCTGACAGTGAAAGTCCATTTCTGATTTTATTGTTGTTTGCACTGTTTAATAGTTGGACTGTCCATCAGGAGCATCAGCAGAAACTCTGGTGGGCAATGGCAGAGTTAAGGACTTTTAATTTGAAACAGTTACAGGAAGTGTTACATTTCCTATTATGTGTGATGCAGTGACTTTAACAGGGCGAACGAATCGTCTTACAAAAATACCAGTATGAGCAATTCTACATATCAAACAGCAGAAGACCTGTCACCTTCTACACTTGAGGTAAACGAAGGCTGCTGTGGCCATCTGAGGAAATAGAGTTGTTGTAAACTGTTTGTGCCAAATCATTTTGAAAAGAGCAATGGCTCGATGGGAAAAGTTCAACACTCAGCCGACCAATAGTGTAACTCCATCACTCAGTCATGGACATTCCCGAGCTTCATGCTTGTCAGGTGGTCGGATGGCTTCGTATACACTGGATTAGGATGGTCTGTGTCTGGTGAGAGAGGGACCACGAGTCGAACTTCTAATTTTTCATTTGTTTCACAACTGTTACGCATGTCTTCTAGGAGAGACTGTCCCCCTGTTTCTTAAACAGTATCACGTCCCCCTCTCTCTCTGTGACAACCAGCTCTTCACTCTGCCTTGATAGTGGCAGCTCTGATCACGTATAAACACTTCTGATTTCAACAACGTGTCTTCTGAACTAGTTCTTACAGACCATAAACTGGCCCTTAGGGGGTTAAGCTTCTCGCTCAGGGCTGCTAATGAAGGAGGGGCAAGTTCCGCTCTTTGATTTTCCCCTCTTAGATTTAACGCCTCAGTCCAAGAATCAAACCAACAACTTGAAGCCGCTTCTCTTCCTTTAGGCCGACGCATTAGAAAAGAGCAGAACTGCCTCTGTTATATATCAACAGCACTTCTATATATATATGTATATATATATATATATATATATATATGTGTGTGTATAAGCCAATTTAGTCCGTTAACATTTAGGTACATATAGTGGTCAGGCTTTATTATTGATTCCTAGTTGGGAAATGCTAATTGGAGCCTTAGCGAAAGCCCAAATGTCATACAGCACCAGGCCCACGACCACTGCTGAGTGATCGACATCAGACGATGGCATTTGACAAACTGCCCCCCACAGACCTGCTCTCAACACCGAGCTGACATAACCTCCTCTACATTACGCTGCATCAATGTTCAGCCGTCCCGAGTTAGATCACCCGGCCTCTCAGTCTTAAAAGGCACTGGAGTGTATTAAAATGTCCACACACACTCACACACAGGCTGGAGCCGGGGTGTATCTGACCTGTAATCAGATGTAGATCCATTTTGTAAATGTAGGCTGTCTCTTCCGAGCTCGTCATGGTTTGGAGGACGGGGGCTTTTATTGTGTAAAATCTCTCTCCTCTTACATCATTTAAGATTCTTGCAGCACACACAGGATGCTCATAAATTGTACATTCTGTTCCATTTATATTGTGGAAGCGCCTGAGTGTTGGGTCTCTGTATTCCGCAGGAGGATGGTAGATTATATAAAATGTGCTGCAGATAGATGAAGTTGTCATTTGGTTTATCTGTGAGATTAGAATCGCTGAGGAGACTCGCGCTGGCACTTCTCTCTCCGACTGTACTCGGCAAGGCAGATTAGCATCTCATTAAAATGAATTGGTCCAAACATCTGTCATTTCCTTTATCCCTTTATCTTGTTGTTTTCGCTTGCTGTGTTTTGTTTCCAGCCCGTTGCATAAGCACTGAGACCTGAGAGAGAATTTTTTTAAGGAAATGCTGCAGTATTTTTGAAGACTTTATTTTCCTATGTCTCCATTTCCCTGCTAAACTTTCTCTGACTTATTGTGTAAGAAGACACTTTAATCTGAGTCACTGTGAAATAAAAATATCCTCTAGCTTCATCTGAAATTTCCGGTTCAAAGAAATACACATTTAGATGCATGTCACATTAACGCCAAAATGTTTGTCCTGTCTGTCCATTTGACAGATCATATCATCATCCACTGGTCAGATTGTGATGAAATTTATTAGTTGTCAACAAGGTATCTTAAAGTGATAGTTGGGGTGATTTGGCGTGGGGTTGTGTGAGGTACTGATCTACAGTCAGTGTGTTACCTGCAGTAGATTCAGATCAGCTCCCCAGGTGCTTTAAGATGAATGCTGACATACTGTTAGCATACATACATGCTACCAGGCTGATGTTTAGCACGTATAATCTCTAACATTTCCACCGTCTTAGCCTGCTATCATCAGCAGGATATTCTCTGGTACTGCCAGAGCAGGTATCTGCCAGTCAGACCTGTGGAGGTCTTCATGAGTCTCCATGAGTTTGTCCCAGTGTCCTGCTCCTGTGATTCTTAAATCGAACTGCTGATATTTTCACTCCCGACCATGTGATTTACAGAGTGTCTTGAGTCACCATGCGTGAGTAAGGCACCTGGTCACCTGCCAGGCTTTGGATTTCTCCAGGCCTGTGAGCTCACAGCTTAATCAACCGTCCATCGATTGAAATTCTTCATCCTGCCCAGAGTCGTGGTGACGGCAGTGCAGCAAAGCAGCAGATACAACCGTTTTCCCTCTCCACACGCGGACAGACCAGCTGAGCCATGTGACCCCCTCCAGTGTTTAATTACCATATGACTCAATTCTGCTAAATTGTCATCATTATTATAGTTAATTCCTAATATTTACTTTCTACTGTCAGATAGTTTTCACATGGCACTAATGATTTCTGCCCTTACACCGGATTATTTGGACATTTACTGATTCACAAACACGGGTGAGAACAGTGATGTTCGTATGAAACAAACTCCACAAGTTGTGAAACCCAAGACTATGACAGAGCTTTAATAAATCAAAAACCTCCTAATTGATTGGGTTTATCACAGGAGTCATCAGCTCCTCCGTCTCTCCTCCCATCCCCCATGCTCCTCCTCTTCCTGGCTGAAGAATCAATGTCAGAATAATGAAGACGGAGTATTGATTACAGGATGCTGTCCGGCTGAAAATGGAGCTTTGAAAAAACACAGTGTTGAATTGAGATTGGACGGTTTGTCCAATGTATTTGAAATCATGTGTTTGGGATTTGAAGAACTGTATATCCTGAAATTTATCCTGGATTTTATTTTTCTGTTCAGATTTTACTTACCATACACTTTCTTTACTTGCATGCTGTTATTTTTTACTTGCATACTGTTATTTGGCTGCAGTGACCCACTTTCCCCGTGGGCATCATTAAAGTTTCATCTTACAGGAAAGGAAGGAAGATGCTGGTGTAGAGGAGAAGGAAGGGTTGAGTGTGTTTTCATGTTCTTCTTGTTCGTAGACAGCTGTTAACTGTTTGTGTCTGTCTCTGCCTTCAGGTATTAAAACCAGTGGTTAGTCCTGAAGTCAACCATGGACTGGGCAACAGGAGACTTATTAACTTTTCCCTGTCAGGTATGCTACACACATCTAACTTTTTCTTTCCATCTATTCCTGTGTGGCTTCACTCTGTATCCTTCAATCAACGTCTCCACACTCTGTCTTCATCTGGCTCTTCTCTCCATCTTCGTCATTTCAGTGTTGACTGTCTAAAAGCATTGGTAGGTTCAAATCAAGCCCAGCACATGTTTATGTAAGAGCAGATGTGCAATGTATTTTATAGGAACATAATAAACTTACTGTGACAACACTGAAACTAAAGAGAAAAATAACACCAAACCTTTTTGACCTGGTAAATTATGGATATAATATATATATTATATACGGATGGTCATGATTTAAATTTTGGTCCCATAATGCTTTATTGGATGTAAACAGGAAGTATAATGAGTGAGTTAGCTGTTGGCTACAACTTGAGCTTGCATTTGTTTACATTTTGAAAATCTGGGACCATTAAGAGTGATGAAAAACCTTCTTGCAGACTTTCAGAATCAAATATCTGAGTGTGGTGTCTTCCCTACTTGAATCTGCGGCACACACTGTATGTCTTACATCACTTATCATTTAGTCTTACATCACTGATCACATATTACCTTGGATGGGATGAGAGGACCCCCCCCCCATACTTTGAGTTTACAACTCAAAGTATGCACAAACCACTTAAAATTCAATTTCACTCCAAAACAACCTTGAAACCTTCAAAATAAATGCATATTGCAGCAAAGTCAACTTCCCTTTTCACACAACTCTACTCTGCAATGTTGAGCTCATTAACAATGACATCTCCATGGCAACACAACATGGCAGTGGAACAGTTATGTTTTCACTCCAGTATTTTTCCACTAATCCTCTCTATAAAAACATGACCATTGTATTTTTACAAAAGCTTCACACACTCCCGCACAGACTGGAACAACACATGGGTCCTTGAGGCGGCCCTGAGCTGGGCCAAAGATCTGGGTTAATCTTTCTCACAGGATTAAAAATTAAATTAGGTGTAACTGGCTTCATCTGGATTTCTTATTAACATACTGTAAGTCAATCATTTTTTTTCCCATACTCTGAGGCAGAGTGTAAACAAAATTTCTGTCGTTTTTTGTTACACAACACAACACACCCAGGACTGTAGCCAAGAGACTGAGAATGACTGAGCTCATCAGTCCAGAAAACCAGCCTGTCCCAGTCCAACTGTGATCCGGTGTCATGGTCATTAACGTAGAACTCAACTAAAGATGTTAAATATCTGTCAAGATCATCTTTATCTTGGCATCTTAGGTAGAAAAGCCTTATAAATGAGAAACCCAGTCCAACCTTTTCATATTACTCACAATGGTGAGTGTGATAACGATCTTGTGTAATGAATCGAATGGCACTGTAATAGACAGCCTTCAGTGGTTTAAGCGGTTTAGTGGCATCAGCATGAGCATACAGGATATTTCCATAATCCCACATAATGTAATGTATGTTTCCAAAGCTCCTTTGGGTTTAATGATCCAGTTTTAGTTTTAATTTAATTTCTTAAAAATCTTCTGTTGTCCAAATTCCTAAGTAAAATGCAGTGCTGCTGTACTGTAGCTCTCAGTTTAGAGCATGGATATGACCGGGAACATCAACAGCTCACATTCTTCTTAACCTAGAACAAGTTAAACAGTGAGGTCATCAAAACAGACAGTGACCTGAGGAAAGCCTGGTTGGTTTTCTGTGGGGGCCAAGACAGACAAGCTGATATCATCAGCGCAAAAACAGACATTACATCGCTGAGTTGGAAAATAAATGTTAATTATGTACAGAATGAATAACAGTTGTCCTAATATTGATCCTTGAGGGACACCGTAATCAATCAACTGGGCAGAGATATGATTTGAACCCATTTTAAGAAGGATCATCAGCTGACTTAACAAAATGTTGTGATCACCAGTATCGAAAACCCAAGATCAATACAAAGAGTGCAGCACAATCTTACTTTTATCAAATGAACAACCAATTTCAGATATTTTTCTCTAGGAAACTTTCTAGTACAATAAAGTGTTTCCATTTTACTTTCAAACATAAAATGCCGCCAGGAATCAGATTATGGTAGAGAGATACTGAATCCTTCATTTATTTATTTATTTTGACGTATTTTAATATTTGGTATAAAGATAAAAACTTTATATTCGAGAGTTCAGATGTTTTATCGGATTTGAAACCGATTGAACACTCGGCTTCTGATATTCTTCTAAATTTTTAAAATTCAAAGAAAATGTGTTTTACTTTGATGTTGTTGCTTAGGCAACGTACAAGCCTGTTTTATCTCAGCAGTCATCTGAATCATACAGATCACTGATGAAAATCCTGCAGTGCGTCACTTTCACTCGTGGTCTGAACTTTTGTCACAATGTGCCATTATAACAGCCAACAAATGTTTTCGTGTCATTCTGTTTCACATAATCCCGTCCATATGTGACTTCATGTCCCTCAGACCTCCAGGCAGTTGGTCTGAAGAAGGGGATGTTCTTCAATCCTGACCCGTACCTGAAGCTGTCCATCCAGCCTGGAAAACACAGCATCTTCCCCTCGCTGCCGCACCACGGCCAGGAGAAACGCTCCGGGGTGGTGTGCAACACAGTCAACCCGCAGTGGAGCACAGAGGTACACACACACACACACACACACACACACACATACACACACACACATACACACACACACACACACACAAAACAAAAGTGAAGGTAAGGAATCCTAACTGCTTGAAAACACGATGACTGTAATTTTGGCACCTGATTTCGTTTTTGTATTTGACGAAAATGTAAATCAGATTTGGTCTGTTTGATTATTTTTACTTTCAGTATTGTTTTCTTTTGTGATATTTTGCCATCATTATGATTTCCAAGCACTCTGAGGTCACCATGTTGTGTACAGTTACCGTGGTTACAGATGTTGGTCTCATCCTGCTCTACCTGCGTATAATAGATGGTAATATGGTAATATGGTGATATTCCTTTAGCTGATATCCAGGAGAGTTAAATGACCTACTGTTTTAACTGTTTTGTAACATTAACATTACAGTCATGTTTATAATATTATGTTAATCTTAATGTTCCCTTGGTTTGTTGTTGCTTCAGTGGTACTGTAGATGAATTTAATCCCTAACATGAACATGGATGGAGGGCAAACAATTGATTTTAACAACATATTAGGAATTCAGTCCAGATTAATTTCTGTCATTATTGAATTGTTATGTAAATGTCCATTATAACATATGTTCCTAATATAAACCCAGAGCAGTCGACTGCACAACGCAGACAGGGGAGGATTGGGGGCTTCTTCGGTTTCATTAGTTGAGTAAGAGGATCAATGTAATCCATGGAAATCATATTTGCTTTGTGAAAACCAGCGTAGCCAATTGATTTTCTCATTAAGGACTTTTTCTTGGAAAACTGAACAGAACAAAGAGCAGTTATCTTGATTTTGTAACTTCAGCTAAAGTGGAAAAATATCCATATTAATGAAAAGCTGTCTTTAAAATCAGTTGCTCATCAATGAGCTCTCAACAGATGAATAATGACTAAAGAGATTTTATGACAAGCTGCGTGAAAATACATTGTCCTGCAGCTGTCGTCATGTTTGGATTGGAGTTAAACAATTAGTAGATTAATTAGGCAGAAAAGTAATTAGCAACTAGTATGATAATCGATAATAGTTTTACTAAGCAAATATGTAAAAAACTCACTGACTGCAGCCTCTCAAACTTCAGAGTTGATTCAATTGATAAAAAAGATTAAATTTAGGATTTCAGATCCCATAATTACTTAAAGAATAAAATAAAAGTAGTATCAGTAACAATAAACAGTAAAATTTAGTCTGTTCTCTTTATCATTACGAGTGGCTCTTTTCATATTTGCAGCTCAGTTTTAGCTGCAGTGATTTGATTTAATGTTGATCAAAGAAAATGTAGCTTCTAGAAAATAAGATTTGTAGTGTAAATAATAGATGGGGATTTTTTTCAGTTTAGACCTTAAGAGAAAAACAGAGCATCAGTTTTTCTCCGCACTTTCTTTAACTGTGAAACTGATGTTGAAGATGTTTGCAGAGCTGCAACTTTATGTCCAATTAGTGAACTTCTTTGTGGTGTTATGTCAATATTTGTCTGTAAACATCTGATTCAGTCAGTTTGAGAAGCTCCAGAAAAAGCTTTTATTTGAAGGAACCTTCTCTGAGCCTCACACATGTACAGTACGACTGAAGATGACCCAGATTTATACGCAGCCATCGGCTCAAATAACTCACCTTTACTTTCCCTGGTGGACAGAGGTTTCTCTGTTAACGTCTAAGGCTCAAGGAAAGAACATTATTGGTGACCGGTTGTGTTATTCAATATAATTGTGGTTGAACAGTTATTTGGGGAAAACATGAAACTGTACAGACCAGTGACTGAGAGCTTCAGGCTTAATGTGGAGCTGTTTTCTGTCCGACTATTGTGTCCCTCAGGAGACTCCGTACGCAGATCTAATGCAGTGTCCCTCTTGGCAGCATCCACTCAGCTCAAAGCCACTTTTCCTTTTCCAAACTGCTCCCATGTTGAGTGGAGCTCGGCTTGCTTGGCAGTAATGCACTGTATTACTCTAATGGGTCTCTGTAGCGATGCTTGTTCAGTCAGCATACTAAACATACTGCAGACCAGTACCCTGCAGATTTCAGATACACTTCTCAATCATAATATGATAAAATTAAATGATGAAATATTATAGCAGCAGCAAAATGTTGCCAAGACGAGAACTGATCCCTGGAACCCTGCACGGTGCTAGAAAGTGTGTTTTTGGAGTAGAATACTTTTCTGAATAATTAATGCACGTTATATTTACCTTCACTTGCCAGTATGTCAGATCAATGTTGACCTTGATTAATGTCACTGTATCTGTCTGTTGATGACGATGATCAGCAGAGTTTTACTCTGTAAAAGTCTGGACTACGTTTGAACACAGCCCCAGAGCTGCGGGAGCTCAGAGGCGTCGTCCAAATGAAGTTCATTCATTTAATTTTCCCAGCTAAATTTCTGCACTATATAAACGCGTAACCAGGTTTCTCGTTTTACATGTGAGCATATGCACAACAGGGAAAGTAACCAAATAGTTTCCAGTTAAAGTTCCTGCAGACATGTTTTAAACTCTGTAAAAATCCCCTGCTATGATTCATATTTTGTTTGGAGCTGCTGCTGAGGGAAGCAGATGATTTCTCCAGTATTTTAGTTTTGACATTGATTTTTCTTTTTTTTAATTGCAGTTATAGGGAGTCAGTGCATTGGGCTGCACACAGACCCACAGGAGGGAGCCTGTCTGCAGTGTCAGTGTCTTCAGTCTGTGGAGTCAGTGTGCTGCTTTGCCTCAGGCTACACTGAGGTTGGCTAATGGTCCTATTTGCAATTCAGGGATTGTGAATGTGGATATTTTGGAAAAGCCTGAGCAGTAACAAAACAAATATTGATAGTGTGTATGGAACAGTATTTGTATCTCAGCTCAACCAGGAGACCAATAAAACCCTCTTCCTTCAATCTTTTCACCTTTTTATAAATGTGTTGCAAATGTAATAAGATCAATATAAATCGCATGAAAATGACCTTTATGACCATGTGAGGATCGATACCTTTCATGTGGAGAGAGGCGTGCAAACCTATACCGTCCCTCATTATGTGCCTCGCTGTAGGTCACACTGCTGCGTGGTGCTGAAGTTTCCATTACCCACCTTTCTGCACGTGAGAGAGACCGTGCTCTAAAGCTCTGTTCAGTCAGTATCAGTGTTGCTATACTTTGTCAAACCTGCGTTATAAACTGGAGTATAGGATCCAGGGTTTTTGGAGCTTGACTCAGTGAATGTCAGAATATCTTTGCTGCTTCAGTTGTGACTGTTCAGTGTCAGTGTCCTGACTTTATGTCAGCACTGTACTGATGGAGCTGTCTGAGCCTACGTGAGATTAATCACATGGTCTCATTAGCTGCTTTTAAAATATTAGAAATAGCTTCTTTTTTTCTCCAGATTTGTATATTGAACTTTCAGTCTCGTAAAGAAGAACATCTCACACTCTGCTCTTCCTCAGCATCAGTATTTATTGATCATCCGAACGTTTCGGTCTCTCTAGACCTTCGTCAGAGGTACTTTGAACAGTTCCTACCCCTTCTTCCCCTAAAGGACTGACCGATGAGACCCCATGGTAAGTCATGCTCTTTGGATCCATCTGTGGCACATTCAAGATACCAACAGTTTTTAGATTGATTAAACAGATTACACACTTATGTCTTAATTGTCACATACCTGGGCACACAGGATGAGCTGTTCTCCTTTTCAAGACTGAAGCGACACTTTCCAGCGCACGAGAAGATTTATTGGATTTTCTGCAACACAAAAATGTCAAACAGTTGCATTACAAGTTGCATTGTTGTGTCAAATATAACATTGAAAGCAAGAGCAAAAGATGTAACTAATATCAAAACTAAACTAAACACAAAATGAACTTGTCATCGTATATAAATACAACATTTACAAGACAGAAGTATAAAAAACAAACATTACAAACCCACTAAACTTTGATTAAAGTGTCTGGAGACATTTGATTAAAGTCACAAGCACCAGCATGTGATAAAAACGTCCTCATGTTTTATTAAATGTGGCAAGTGAACCGTTCATAGTACATCTCATTTTTTTCCATTTCAACAAAGTAAAAAATGTCCTTCATCCATAAAGAATGAAAGGGGGATTTCCACCTCAGTAAAATCAGACATCTCGCTAATAAGGTAACAAAAGTCCGCCTCCTACTGTGGGAGCAGCAGAGTGGGAGGCAGAACCAAACAATGCTGTGACGGCTGTTCTCGGTCTTATTTGTTCGTTCTCAACTGAATCTCAGTTTTTCATGTGATAAATACAGTTCCAGTTTCCCTGGATCCTCCCCCTCCTCATCCCATCCTGCTCTCTCTTCGTCCCACTCCTCTTCCCACAGATTAGACTCTTTCCTCTCTCTCCTCTGCACATTCTCACCCTCTTTATTAAGTTTGCCCCCCCCCCCCCCGTCTGCTTCCTCCTGGCTCATCTTGTAAATTATTCACTCTGACTCCTTCTCATCCTCCTCCTCCTCCTCCTTTTTCACCCTGCACACTGATTGCCCAGCCCCCCCCACCCCCATTTTTCCACCTTCTCAGCACCACACAGTCATTTCGTTTCACCACATGCAAACAGATGCATTCCTCTCCTCTTTTCATCCACATTTAGTGTTTACTTTCATCTCCTCATCATCATCATCGTCTGTCGTCTTCAGCTGTAAATAAAGTATGAAAAACCCACAAGAGCACATTCACACAAACAGAGTAGCTGGCAACAGTACAGCTCCATTGCAAGGTGAGCTGCTAAAATCTACTGAACACTGCACTGGAGTCAGCCGACATTTCATGCATCCATATGTTAAACAGTTTATTCTGGTTTTTATTGGTATTTATTCCGACTTGGCCATTTATTCACCCAGTCATGGAGTTGATTTAAATGTCATAGCTCGGTGTAGAATCACTAACCAGAGTCGTTGTGTGTGTGTGTGACTGTGGTGGAGGACCGGACTGAGTGGAGACACTGGTAACTGCTTTTAATTTTAATAAGAAACAGCAGTGTCAGTTTTTAATTTGAAGCCTTTATATTATATTATACCCAGTATAAAATGATGTAGAATTAAATGGTGGCAGGACGTAGCTCTACTGTGCAGTTATTCATCAATACCTACTATAAAAACACTTTTCTGACACAGAGACAACGGACGTCGACTTCTATACTTAAAATGTTCATTGATGGGTTGATTAAAGAAAACACAAGTTCGATCTTAATACCCACAACAATGTGAAGAAGTGCATATGCAATCATATGGACAGGCATTAGTGTAATTCTTGCTATTTTACACATCAGCCACATCTATATTGATTGTAATTGTAATAATAGATAGTTAATAACAAGACAAATTGATAGGTAGTGATAGTTAAGAGATATTGAGATTATAAGACTCTACTGAAATGATCCAGTGAAGGAAAAGGAGTCGGCACATAGACTGAGAATAAAGTGTCTGCATATAATATTTAAAGCAATGTAAACATCCAGCTGTCACGTATCACAGCAGACCGACACAAAGGAGAGATGACGATAAACAAACGAGACATAAATAATATCATTCAGTCTATTTTTGAAGGATGTACCAACATGGCTATTTTTGGATTAAAACTTGAAATAGGTTCATGTTTGTTTGCCAATATTCACTTAATGACAGAAACTTAGAAGGTGGTCTCAAAGTGTTTGAGCCTCTCTCTCAGTGTTTCCTCTGAGTTTTGGTAGGTGTGGGCAAAGCCTCGGAGGATTTGGACAGTTAAGTCCAAGGCTCTGAAGCAACATTTAAGAAGCTTGGACAGCGATCAGACCCCCACTGAGAGAGAGAGAGAGAGAGATTATTTATTTCATTCAGACTAAAACCACACACATGCCTGATTGGCTTGGAGAAAAGAAAGAGCTCTAAATGAAGTGGGTGCAAAGCTCTGGAAAGATATTTTAATCCAGCAGAACAAACGAGAGTCAATAACAGAGAAGAGACACATGAAGGTCTTTGTTCTCGGTTTACAAGAACGAGACTGAATATACACGAAATAATATGTTGTGGAGAATTCAAAACCCAAACTGGTTTAGACAGAGATGAGCGTTTCTATTCGTCATGACATAATATCAGCAAAACTAAAGTTTCTACGTTGCACAAGGACAGGATTTATTGCAGAGTTTCTGTGCTTGGTGAATCTACAGTCAAGACAAACACATGTTTCACTGTGGTGTTGGAGTTCCTCTGTTCTCACCTTCAATCTCACTCTAACACCTGGACGTACCTGCAGCCAGAGGCTCGGCTTGTGAACAGGCAGGGCAGCACAGGGCATGTAATCCCTGTGTCTCCAGCTCCCGTGTTCAAAGTGTTTTTGGATTTTCTGTTTTGTTTCTGTTTTACCTGTGACCTGTGTTTTTTCGATTGATCTTGTAAGTTTTTTTTTGGGGGGTCCTATCAAACTAAAGCCTGACCAAACCTTGTTTAGTTATTTATTTTGGTTTTAATCGTTCTTTGTATTTATATTTTTTGAATTCTACTATTGTAAACATTTGGAATTTAAAAAGAAGTTTCCATTTTTCACATTTTTCCTTGGTATCAGATTATTTATTACATGATGGTGATGAATGCTGATTAGAGGGCCCCCACAGACTCTAGAGTCAGCTGATACAACTGTGATGTGGAGACCCGGAACCTGCAGTGCAGATAGCATGACTCTGTAGCCGTGCTAACAGCATGACTCTCAGGATGGCCACGCTACTTTGGTCCGGACTGAAAATATGTCGACAACAATGAGACGAACTGCCGTGAAATTTTGCACAAATGTGTCTCAAATGATGCTTGAATTTAATGTTTCCCAGATACAAAACATGCCGTATATTTTACTGGATAAATAGTTATAAAGTCATTTTTAAAGTTGCTTGTAGTGCAGAGACAAATATCATCATAACATCTCCCTCCCCCTGAAGACGTCTTCTCCTCTGTCTGTGTGTCTCCAGAGGTTTACCTTTGTGTCTCTGCCCACCGACGTCCTGGAGATCGAGGTGAAGGACAAGTTTGCCAAGAGTCGTCCGATCATCAAGCGCTTCCTGGGGAAGCTCTCTGTCCCCGTCCAGAGGCTCCTGGAAAAACATGCCATTGGGTAAAAACACAGACAACCATACAACATTCATGCAGAGGGTTTTGTTGTGACGTCTTCAGAGACCAGACATACGTGCATTCTCTCTACTACATGTTTTCAATATTATTTATTACTGTATATATCATAACACCATCTGCATTTTCAGTTGTCCTATTTTCTCCCTGCCTCTCCCTCCCTGACTCACTCTCTCTGTCTTTGGTGTGCAGGGATCGGGTGGTGAGTTATTCTCTGGGTCGCAGGTTGCCGACAGATCACGTCTGCGGTCAGCTGCAGTTCCGCTTTGAGCTGACCTCCTCCATCCACCCAGGTACATGAGGCATCAGACCGTCCAGCTGCATGGACAGACTTACTGTTTATCTCGCTCTCCAGTCTCAGTGTTAATTATTTTAACATTATTTATCTAAAACCAGAAATATCAAATATGTGTTCTCTCTCAGACTCTACATCATTATCTGCCCATGTGAACTGTATCTGTTCAGTATGACCAATCATGTGAACAGGTTTGATTGCAGTTTATATCAGCTGTAGCTCAATAACATTAAACCTCCAGTATACAGACAGTAGTGTTTTAGTTTAATCCTTAGTAAAGATTTAAATCTAAAGTGGATTTGATGCTGGATTTAGATTCTATACGGGATGAAGGTGTACATCCCTTTGTCTTAATGATCTATGAACACAAATATGAAGATTTCCAGCTGTGCCCATCAAAATCTATCAGGATCTGCACAATACCAAGAAACAAGAAAAGTACAACAAGTAGAAATTAGCTTTTTTGTGGCTGTGTCATTCTTAAAGCAGAACTCCAGTGATTTTACAGAATATGTTTGAAAAAGAAAAAGTTAGGAAAAAGAGCCTCCAGGCTACATTAGCAGCTACTAGCAAAACACACCCGACTCTCTGTCGGCGGTTGAGCTGAGGGTTGTGGGTAATGTAGAAGAATGTGTGGAATAAAAAGACGATATCTGTGGCTCTGCTTGTTCGTAGTCTCGTCCTGTGAGTTATTCATGTGTGTGAATACAATCTGATTCGAAAGCACCAACTGTCAAACAGATGAAAACACGTTTCTTCTCCTCTCAGATGACGAGGAGGTCTCCCTGGTCGTAGAGCCGGCCGCTCCTGACGACGGCGACGCAGCAGAAGTCAACCACGCTAATGAGGCGCCTGATG
This sequence comes from Seriola lalandi dorsalis, assembly GCF_002814215.2. Lineage (NCBI taxonomy): Eukaryota > Metazoa > Chordata > Actinopteri > Carangiformes > Carangidae > Seriola > Seriola lalandi. The sequence goes on along the minus strand of NW_019525521.1, from coordinate 356,060 downwards.
ACGACACTCTGAGTGTGGGTCCTGACATGCCCGACCTCCCCTTGGACGCCCCTCCTGACCCTGAGACCTGCGAGCCTCCTGCCTCCACAGCTGAGGAGGCCCCACCTGCTGCTGTTGAGGAGGGGGAGGGAGAGGAGGTGGAGGAGGTGGAGGCATCATCAGGGGCGGAGCCTGGAGCCGTGGAGGAGGAGAACACAGTGAGGGAGGAGCCAGCGTCTGCAGGGCCCCAGGTGGAGCAGGAGGAGGGGGCCACAGCTCAACCGCAGGAGGAGAGCAGTGGAGTGGAGGAGGCTGAGGGAGGAAAGGAGGAAAGACAGCAGGAGGAAGGAGAGGAGGCGCAGAGAGAGGAGTCTGCACCCCAGGCTGAGGAGATAACAGAAGAAGAAAAGGAGGCTGGGGAGGAAACTCAGCCAAAGCCGGACTCTGACAGTCCTGTAGCCGTAACAACAAACGACGGGGCCCCGACTGCAGAGGCCCCCACAGAGGAAAACACCACATCCCTGGAGGCTCCTGTAGAACCCGCTGAAGGTGCCCCGCAGGAGGTGACGGAGGGAGGAGAGAGAAGCTCCGCCCCCTGCGCTTGCCAGTCTCTCTTCTCAAACTACAACTCCCACGCTCCCTCACGCCGCAAAAACCGCCCCTGCTCGCTCCCGGTGTCGGAGCTGGAGACGGTGATCGCCTCAGCCTGCGGCGAGCCGGAGACGCCGCGGTCCCACTACATCCGCATCCACCACCTCCTGCACAGCCTCCCCTCGGCCCAACAGAGACCTCCCAGCCAGGAGGAGGAAGAGGCCGGGGACGGAGAGAATACGAACACCACTGAGGACACCTCCTCCACATCACCGACGCTGAAAACCTCCAAAGACAGAGAAGAGGAGGGGCAGGAGGACGAGGAAGAGGAGGACACAACCCAGTCTCCCTCTCAGGTACAGCCAGTGACGGACTTTGAAATTAAGTTCACATGGGCTTTTTAGGATTTGGCAAACCTTTTCCCAGCCCTACATGCCCCCCCTTACCACCATCACAGATCCCTTAAAGCTACAGAGCCCTAAAGCCGACAGAATTATTTAGTCAGAGCCAAACACACAAAGCTGAAATGCAAAATTTTAACTTTTTTATGACCCACTTTTAAAGATCAGCATGAAATAGTTAGTTTGTTGTTTGTGCAAAGACAGTTATTGCCCCGTTAAACGTTTGTGTCTTTATATATGTGCAGGTCCCGGAGTGTCCGGGTCCCTGCTGCCGTCGCTCTCTACCCCGCAGCCTCTCCATCGAACGCCTCTCTGAGCTGAACCAGCTCTTGGAAGGCGAGGGAGGACACGCGGCTGTGAGGCGGATCTCCCCCTCCTGCCTGGAGAGCGAAGAGGGCGACTCCAGTAACGGAGGAGGAAGAAGAGTTGGCGGGGGCACCCACAGACCTCCGGTTGAAAACGAGTGTGAGTTTTGCGACACTTCCTGCTACAGCACCTCCTGCTACAGCACTTCCTGTTACAGCACGTCGTGCTACAGCAACTCTGGCTACGAGGGGCGGAGCCGCTTCTGCAGCCACACCCGCCTCTCCTCGGTGGACAGCAACAGACTCTCCGGCAGCACCGTGTTCTCCTCCCAGGACGAAGACGATGACGAGGAGAGCGCCTTTGAGCCGGTGATCGATGCCGGCAACACGCCGGAGGGCCAGGAGGTGGGCGGGGCAGGAGGAGAGAGGAGGACGGGGAGGCGGAAGGAAGCCAGGAGGGGAGAGCAGGGGGAGCCAGCTGTGGCCGGGCCCAGCGACAGGAACAGCATCGGTGAGATAAAACCTTCTTATTGGCTGTCTGCTGGACTCAGCCTCAGTCTGAGAGAGCACCCGGCTGTGCTGTTGCTGTCACATACGATGTTTGGTGTTGTCTGTTTGTTAAGCGCCTGTCTGAGCTGCACCTGCTGCCAGCTGTTCATGTCGGACTGGTGAGTAAGCATCCAAGTCAAGTTTATTTTCAAGTCAAACATAATAAGATGAATTGATCCTGCAGGAGGAGGGAGAGAGAAAAGAGAGTGTGAGCTGGAAAGAAAGACAGATCACTAGTAACTAGCTAAATGCTGCACTGGCTTTTAAGCATCACTAAATTTATCTTCCACTGTCGACTTAAAACCTTAAAAACTCCTGGCCGAGCCTTGTTAACCCTGTCCTGTTTAGCTAGTTGTTGCCTAGCGATGCAAATGGCGGGAATTATGAAGCTCAAGAACTGTATTTTATGACAATTAAAACAGAACAGCATAATACCAATACACAAAGGTTAAAGTGGAGCGGAGCGAACAGGAGTGTCTAAACAGAGAGCGAGGCAGACGAGGACACACACAGGCAGGAGATAAGCCCCTCCCAGCAGATCTTCATGGTTCTTTAAGAGCCGTCACGCCGCTGATCCAGGAACACATAAAAAGCTATATGCTATAAATTCATGATGTCATTATAAACATCAGCTGATGTGATTAAAAAAGAGCAGAGGAACAGAATCGCTTGTTGACCAGAGGAGAAACGAGTGTCTGGTGTGAACAGCGGGGCTGCTGCTCACATGACACAAAGTCAGACTGGCATCTGAAAATAAAATAAACAGAGCAGGCCGACCCCAGTCCTCAGCAGAGCCGACGGCTCTCTACTGGTTTCTATTCAGAAACAGCAACATGTCTGGTGTCTGTGAGACCCACACTCAGTTTAACTGATAGTATTAATCAATCAAAATTCTTAATTTGGTAATTATGATCAACCCAATCAGTTTTAACTGCCTGTGCGCTGTCAGGTCGTAAAACAGGCAGTAGAATTATATATACCATGAAACTGATTTATCAGGGAATTGACTGTGAGATGATCAGGAGAGAATCTGCAAGATGTTTGTTAATTAATGGACACCTGCATCTGAAAACATCTGAGAAGCCTTTAACATTTATCAGATGAATAAATAAAGCCACCACGTGTGAAAGGGGCTCATGTAAATCTCCCTCTAATAAAACTAAGATTCCTTAATCAAAATAAAAACACACTCAGAGAAAAACCCAATTACAGTGATTAATGTGCACAAACAATCCACCAGCAGAAAAATGACTGTAAACTGTTTCCACCTTTAGTTTCAGTCGGTGTAGAAGACCTCCAGTTTGTTTCACTGGATACCTCTTCATGTTTTATACTGTATTTGTGCTTTTCACATGATGGCTGGTGTAGACTGCGATTCAAAAGTAGGTCACACACACACACACACACACACACACACACACACACACACACACACATAGATACACCCCCACACATATTCTTGCAGAAACAAAATGAAATTCCCTCCTGTGAAATGTAATCAGCGCACTGCCAGACTGGTTGCCAGGTTTGTTCTTTTCTTTTTACTCTCCTGTTCCATCAAAACACAACAACACATTCTGCACCTGAAGATTTATTTTGAAAATAAAATGTATACTTATTCTCAGAATCTCTCCACATACTTTAGCCTGTTATGACCTTTAAACGGGGAAGCCCTTAATGTATATCTGGCATTTCTCTCTTTCATCAACTACATCATTTCAGAGCCTGGAGTCTCTCTAACATCTCTGTACTGTAACACAGATATGATGCATTCACACCAGTTCAACTAATGTATGTTAGGTGTGAAATACTCGTTGCTGTGCTGATTAGATTCGTTTTTAAACCATAAGTGGAAACGATTTTGGATCGCGTGGGTGTTACAAAGAGAGAATGTGGGTCTTCTCCCTCCTCTAGCGTGACGTAAACAAAAGGCAAAAGACCAACATGCAGCAGAATAAACGAGGAAGTGAGCGAGTAATGCTGCAGTAAGTGCTGAGTTGTAGCTATTTAAAGAAATCTGCAAAGTGAGTGTCACTGTCTCAGTGTTATTTTTGGATAAAACTGTTGGAGCTCGCGTTGGACCTGTGGGTGTGTAGTACTGGACAGCAGCTCTGGAAGAAAACATGATTGATTATTGTCATTAATTACGCTTATATTATAAGCTGATTATCAATAGGTACATTATAATTATAAATCTTATAGATTATTGTCTTATAAGACATTATAAGGATTTAAATGTATATATGTATCAAAATATCTCGATACAGTCCATCTTAAATATCATGATATATGATATTATTGAACGTTCAGCTTCCCTGAAAAGTCCATTCTCAGAGTTTGTTTCTACATCACACCTGTGTAAGCTGCACACTGGACCACGGCTGGCTTTCACTGTCGTTGTGATGTCACAAAATCCTGTTCACTTGACCAGGTGTTTCACTGATTTGAGGTGAGTTTAGTGATGAACGCGAGGAACTCTGCTGGACCTGTTTTCATTTTTAAAACTCTGGTTTTGTGTTTTATTTTGAAAACGAACAAAAACAGAGACCTTTAGAAACGATGACATGGACACCCACTGTCTCTCCTGATTGGCTCTCATCAGCCTTGACTGCCAGTGGGGAATACAACATGATAATGAATTACAGTGTTACTGACCTTGTTGTCTTTACTAGCAGCTGTTGTCCAGTTAAATTCTGCATTTTAACTCTGCAGCTGTTCCTCATTCATAGTATTTTAGTAGTAGACAATCTGTTTCCTGTTTACACCGACTCACACACGTCCAGTGTACGTGAATGGTCATGTATGTGTGTGTTTTCAGGTGTTAATACGGATATGGTTTCTGATATGGAGCTAAAAGGGTGGTCAAGACGGAGATCAGTGTGGACGTAGCCAGAGTCTACATCAAGCTTCATCCTATTGTCTTTGTTTCTGCACCAATGACGTTTGGAGGTTTCCCATAGTTGTTTCATTGCATTCAGTGTTCCTCGTGCTCACGGTGTCGTTTCTCTTTATTCTACTGTTGTAGTATGAGGCAGGTGTGATGTTGTGGTGTTGTAGCTGATCTGAGCTTATCATTACTGTCAAACTTTATACCAGCTTTTTAGCTGAAGTCGTGAATGTCTCATTGATTACTCATAGTGTCTGTGTTGTGATTCTTTTACCTGCTGTGATGACAGTGATGTTTCTGCCATTTGCAGTGATGCTTCTAATCATGCACCTGCTCTGAGCATGTTGCTGCCGTGGTGATAATGCTTCCTCATTAATGTGATAGCATTGTGTGGATTACACTTTACACCAAATCCGACTGCAGCTGATCCTCCCGTACTCCCATCTCAAAGCATGTTCTGTTTATTCCCACTTTGCATTAACGCACATTCTCCTTCATCCGGATCTCGTATTCAGTCTCAAGTAGAGCTCTAATAGCTGTTGGAAATGCCGTCAGAGAGTATTTACAAAGACACTGCTAAAAGCCGATGAGAGTGCAGCTTATAGTGAGGCGACAGGAAGAGTGTGTAAGTGTGAGGACACATAATCAATCTGAATTACCAACGTTATCGCAAGAAAGAACAGTGATGATGAAAAACCTGGCTTATATTTTTAAATCACTGGCATTGAGCATCTGATCTGTGCATGGAAACTGTGGGATGTTTAAAGAATTATCACCAATTCTCCTGCTCCATTCAGCCGTACGGAGCATTTTAGCCTCTTTCAGCCTCATCGTTTTGGTTTTACAACTCTAACTAAAGTCACTGGTCACTTCCTGCCCAACATCAAGCAGCAGACAGAAAGACTTAGCAGCTAGCTGATGGACACAGACCAGTTATTAGCAACCAAAGAGGCTGAGACGTCCCCCTCATTACATGGTGGAGACCAAACCAGAGCTAAAAGGAGAGTGAATATTGGACTAAAACATAACTCCAGATTAATATTAATATTGCTCCGTGTCTGCTGGATGTGTAAGTTTGCTAACACCTTTGCTATAACGTAACATGGTGATGATATGTCAGTGTTTAGAGTTTATTCCACTGCCCACAAGTGGCCAAAAATACTGTAAATTCTTCTGCGATGTCAAGCCTTTTCTTCGTCTAAGAGTCTCCTAGTTTGGCGTAGTGTCTCCCCAACATTATGGTAATCTATCCCGTACTGTCTCTCTGATGTCCTGTAGGCTCAGGCTTCTCCCCTCCTGTTGGCCATCTTCCAGTCCTGCGACCCAGCCATGACCTAAACCATTTTCCTGCTGCCACTGACCAAGCCTTACCTCCAAGTAAGAACCAACAGGTCCCAGTCTTACTCTGGAGTCTCATCCCATCACCTTGGTTTGCTGTGAGTGTGGCTGTTTGTGTGTGCATGCTGCCATGTTCCTTTACTTTCCAAACACATCCCATCTTCCTCTCTGTTCTCCATCATCATGTCACTGTCCCTCCTCACACTCTCCTTTAGTTTTACATGTTGGGCTTTATGCTGTGCTTTATGCTTTATGCTTGGTTCATGGTTGGATTTGAACTCAGTGTTGATTGGTTGGAGGGATCGCTGGTCCCAAACTCCACTCCACATGAGTATCCAACTGGGAGTCCCTAAACTCTGTGCCATTATTTTAATGATTGTAGAAGCTGAGTCAGGTTCCCTCCAACATACACCTGTCCACACTTCCATCTGTTTAATCCATGCATGTGGAACTGTTTCCTGGTGAACAGCAGAAGACTTGACGTCACAGTGAGGTTGCCAGGTTTAACCTTTTTACATTTCTGTTGGTGAGATACAAAGGGTTAATTACTGAGCCTTACAGGTGCTGAAAGGTGTATTTATGAGCTGTGGACATGCTAAGCTAGGCTAACCATGACAGACGGGAGAGTGGTGTCCATCTGTCCTCCTCATCCTTGGAAATAAAACAAATAAGTTGAACTCACAGGAGATGATGATGCTGATAGACACGTCACCCATGTCACTGGTTTCTGTTGTTAACTGTGGATGTTTCCATCAAGTTCATACACATCCAAGTTCTTTAACATCTGATCTGAAACTTATATTCACCTGGAAGTTGATTAAATGTGTATCTGACTAAATTCCGGGACCTAGTTGATCCAAATACAGAAGCTTATGAGCTTAAATGAATATTAATTAATATGTTAATATGAATGAAAGTTTAGTACTCATAGACACCCCCACAAAATGATCTCTGGCTTTGTCCTGCCATCAAATCCCTCATGGAATTAATGTTAATTAGCGACTCTTCATATGAAAAGAACAAGTTTCTACTTGAATGTTTTATACATTACGTTGCTAATGAGAAAGACAAAGCTTAACGAGTCCAGGCGTCAGAGTCTCTCACCCCAGCACGTTCAGCAGTGAAAGGATCGACGTGCAATCAGCTTTAGTTTAGCCGATACCAGTCCGTTCAAATGTGCCTGGATCAGCCCTGATCCCGGTCAGGACATCTCTGCTCGGCCTCAGCTATATATTAACCTGCGTTCTTCAGCTGCACTGGTTTTGTGCATCCTCAGAAATTAACACTAGTGTTGAATAGTCCTATGAGGATGTGCAGCAGAGCCTAAACTACCGTGGAAAGTTTTGAAGTTTTGAAGTAACAGAGCCTGATGCTGCTTCTTGTTTCACGAACATGAGCTCAACATGAAAAATATTCTTATATCCTTGAATACCGATGATTCAGACCTGATTTGATAACTAGACATTTTCTCCTCCACCTAGAAAGTACCTTAAAAAATGACAGTACTTTAAAACTTTTAGTGCCAGATTGTGCATCAATTTGTGCCATAGATCACATCAATCTGAACACACAGACATGATGCATGAATTTTTAGATTCAGAGTGACTTACACTTCACAAGAATGTCATTATCTTTGATGTCCATTGCAAATAAAAGTCCATTAAATCCACTTAGAAATCACAGAAATCACTTTCCAGAGGTTTTTCCAGGAATAACGTGACGGACACTGACAGAAAAAATCCTGCGTTCTTGTAATTCTCCCAAGATGTGAACAAACACAGGCTAAAAGTTCATATTGTAGCCTACAATCACCGTCCTACAGAATATAACCAGTGTGAAGTTGATTCCTCCTTGACTTCCAGTGTGAGGAGGCCGGTCACTGTGTGAGTTGGTCGAGTACTTTCCAGCTGATAAGCGGCGTATAGATCTGTGTTCGAGCATCTGACACCGTGGACTGAATCCACTTACAACACATCCAGGCACACGACCACATTTACATGTAGTGACACTCGACTGCACTTTGTGTTCGAGAACGAAGCCTGATCACAATCACGCAGAGAGTGAGTGTCATTATTAGATCACTTAAAAAACTGTCCCAGACCACCTTCAGCCTGATGAGGCCACAGAGACAAGGTAGGAATACTAACTTCCTGTTGGTCAGGACTGGCAAGAAGAAGTTGTTGTCTCTGTGTGTTTGTGTTTGTGTGTGTGTGTGTGTGTGTGTGTGTGTGTGTGTGTGTGTGTGTGTGTGTGTGTGTGTGTGTGTGTGTGGGCAGAGCAGTCGTGACAGCCAATAAAGGGTGTTTATGTCCTGAGGGGGGTAGTCTTCATCTTCCTCCTCCTCCCACAGCAGTTAGTCAGAGCTGAGAAAAGCCGCTACGCTCCCTGTTTCACACTGCGAGCGTTTACGAGCTGAATGACTTCCAAACTGTGGCAACAACAACAACAACAACAACAACAACAACAACAACAACAATTCAAATCTCCTCAAACCACAAAAGTCACCAAAACTGTTTTATCCTATGGAATCCCTCATAAAGCAGCTGATCAATATGATCTATAAGCTACAAACAAGAGTTGATTGTTCCTGAAGAAACAAATTCTAGTGTCTTTGTTTTAACCACTGGAACTTTTGTTAGAGCTGTTATTACTGACTGTTTCTAGTAGAAGTCAGTGTGTTTTAAGGGACTGTAGGAAAATTATTGAGTTGAACTAACCAACGATGTTTCATTTTAAAAAGTGAAACATGATGTTCACCACCTCCCCGCCCCAATAATATTCATACAGTCCCTATGAAACATGAGACTAAAGCAGGTCACAAGACATTTGAAACATGATTATAGAAAAGTTTAATGTCTTAAGAAACTGTTTTTCGATATGTTAAAGCTCCATATTTTCTTTTTCTTCTGTGTTTTATGTGAAGTGTTGAGAGGAGGCTTTGAGCCTCTCTTCTGATTGGCTGACTGTTTCCTGAGTGATCCAATAAAAATATAGCAGATTTCAGGTAAAAACACTCAGAGAAACCAAATCCTGCAAGGTTTGGATGGTGGGTCCAGGTGGGCGGGGCTTGGTGACTGCTTTGTTGTGACATCACAAAGTTCCAGAAGTCCTGACGGCTGGTTTTAAGGCTCAGTTTCTGAATACAGGCTGTGTGCATTTCTCTGTGGACTGAGGCTTTGATACTTTCACAGTATTAATATAGAAGCTAGAGCTGATCTATAATCACACTACACATGGACAGAGACCTTTAGACTGGAGGAGCTTTAAAGGATTTTAAAGCTGCTGTACTCAATATTTTATATAATATAAACAATGGGTCAAATGACAAGCGATGAAACCACAGAGAATCAGCTCTGCTGCAGTTCCTCTCAGCTGTATGAATATTTTAGTATAATTGTTTTGGTTTTACAACCTCCAACTTTACTGTTTGACTCCATCTCTCATCAGTGCAGGTGTTCTCAGTGAAAAAGCTTTGATAAACCCACTGTACAACACCTGCTCCGTCACAGACACAGTCAGATGCCAACTGGGTGTAACACAGCTGAGCAGAGCCAGATATTTTATCATGAGCTCTAGCAGAGAGTGAATATAAATATAAACATAGGTTCATCAGATGGAGACAAACTCAACTCCAAATGGATTCTGATGATGCAGAAGTAGTTAACAAACATTAGCCCCATAAAGCATAAACAGTATGTCAGTGTTATTCCCACATAGTATGAAACATTTAGATTTTTTTAAACTGTATATTCTTCAGACGTTTGCTCTGTAGGTTTGAATCTTACCACCAGGCAGTTTGATCTGAACGTCCTGGTGATCTCCGGGCCAGCACTCCTATTGGTTTTATGACAAACAGCTACAATCAGCTTGTTGACAGAAATAATGCTGTGTGTCTCACGGTGGGAACTGTTGAAAGACGGCTTCAGATCTTATAATTTGACACGCAGCATAGTGACTGACTTTCCTCCGTTTCTCCGCCTCCTCTCTCTGTTTCTTCAGACTGGGAAGCTCGTATCGACAGCCACGGCCGAGTTTTCTACGTGGACCACGTCAACAGGACGACGACCTGGCAGAGGCCGAGCCACGGCGGCAAATGTAACCACGGCATCCCGCGCTCAGGGTCCACCCAGCAGATGGAACAACTCAACAGGAGGTCAGACTGAGACTAGGCCGTGTTATTACTAGAAATGTTTCTATTAAAACGAGATGTATTGATTTAATTGAAATAACCAGAACGTTTCATGATGTAACAGGATAAAATAATGTGATTTTGTTTAAGTAGAGAAGTTTGTTGTAAATACTTACCATACCAAATATTCTGTCTTGGTGGTGGCAATCATTTTGATTCTTATCATTATATCAGTCAGTTTTCGTCTTAATATATTGGTACTGTTGTGTTTTTTTCAACCTGAAAATGTTTTTGAACTGAAAAGTGAGTGAAGGAAAAGGAGGAGTGAAGAAAAGAAGGTCCTGTGGTGGAGTGATGCTGACATCTGGTGACTGGAGATGGAATTCAAACCAGCTCAATACATTAACAATACACACAGCCGCAATATATTACATGTTCGTTTGAGTGCAAGAAGCCCTGAACATTTTGTCCGTGTGAAAGGTGCAGATATTCTTTAAGAACCCACTAATTCTTCCCAAGCCAAAGAAATATCCACGTTTCATCCTCCACTCTCCTGTAAGATGACGGCTTGTTGTCTGCGCAGGTACCAGAGCATCCAGAGGACCATGGCCACCGAGGAGGAGGGAGGGGGTCCAAGGTTAGAGCGGAGCAGCAGCACAGAGACGGATTCTGAGCCTGCGCCGACAGGTACACGACCGACCCTCCTCACACCGTGAAGCCACATCATCGTCACTTTTCATTACATAAATATATATAAAGATAAAACTTTTTCGCACTGTAATGTAATTTAACATATTGGACATTAGAGTAAAGAGCGACTTACCTGTTGTCTGTCCGCAGGCCCCGCCTCTCCTGTCAGTCACCAGAAGATCAGCCACCTCCTCCAATCACCTGCTGTCAAGTTCATCACACACCCAGAGTTCTTCACTGTGTTGCACAGTAACTATGTGAGCACTGGTCAATGAATGTAATCAATACATGTGGTGATTTTATATTTATCTGTGATCAACAAATCCCATGAAAAAACAGGAAAATATTTTAATTCCTCTGAGCCTCTGTTTTTTAACACGAACACACACACTGTGTTTTATTCTGACTCGATCCCTCATCCGCTGTCCTGCTGCCTCAAATACTCACGTCACCAAATGTGGATTAATCCGCCGCTGAAAATAGTCCCGAACAAGATCAGGTGTTTTAGGAGATCATTAAAATTAAACTGTTTGTAAAGGTTTTTATCTTCACTAGGAGTCAACGCTCTTGGAGCTGAGGAAGTCAGGAAGTATAAAGACTTTTATTACAATGAAAAAAATATAGAATATTGCCAAAGATATCCTTTAATGTAATTCAGATTTTTAACTTTGAAATATCAGATGTCAAATCTCAAAAATGAATTCAAATGGAAGAATTTCAAAAAAAATAATATACATTTACAACAATAGACCATTTATACAGACAAACATAGACAAGGCTCTCATGATAAGTTAATAAAATGATGTAGTGTAAGGGACAGTGATTGGTTTAAAAATACAATAGTGAATAATATTGATCTGCATGAAGACTTTGATTAAACAGCTAATTTTTATATCCAGTGTAACATTGAGGAAAACATCTGTTTTAGATAGACACACACTGTCATAAATCCACAGACAAAATAAGATCAAAACAACATTTCTGTCAGCGCTGCAGGACTTTATCAACTTTTCTAAATGAGATGAGATAAGATGTTACTTTATTAGTCCCACAGTGGAGAAATGTGCAGCGTTGCAGCAGCAGAGTGACAGTACAAAGAAAAGAAAAACTGCAAAATGACGATATAAAATACGTAAAAACAAGATAAATAGTAGATAACAATATAACATGTACAATTAAATATTTAAATATACAAAAAATACAACAAAACTAGCAGCAGAAAAGGGATATTGCTCAGTTGGTGTGTGTTAATTATTACTGCACACGTCCTCCAGGCAGCCTACCGGATGTTCACCAGCAGCAGCTGTGTCAAACACATGATACTGAAGGTGCGTCGCGACGCCAGGAACTTCGAGCGCTACCAACACAACCGGGACCTGGTGGTTTTCCTCAACAAGTTCGCGGACACCCAGCTGGAGCTGCCGAGGGGCTGGGAGATCAAGACTGACCCCCAGGGCAAGGTACAGTGACCTTACACAGAGAGTGACCTTTTAGCGGCTCTGTTGGACGGGCGGATGTTGATGCCTGATAGTCGGTGGTGCGTCACACTTGGAAAGGCCAACAAAGCAGAATGAACCAAGGACAGAACACTTGCATTGTTTTCAGCTGCAGTTACAGTCTGTCATGTGCAGCTGAAGTTACACACTCAATGTACAACCAGTAAATCCACACACACACACACACACGTGCCTCACACGCTCATATTTGAGACACAATATCATAGTTTTTGTGGCAAACCTTTAGAAAATGTTTTGTCAAATTTTAACCTGAAACTTTAAATCGCTTTAATATGATTTTGCTCCGGTCTCTTAGTCGTTCTTCGTGGACCACAACAGTCGAGCAACGACCTTCATCGACCCTCGGATCCCGCTGCAGAACGGCCGGCTGCCTGGACACCTCGCCCACAGACAACACCTGCAGAGACTACGCAGCTACAGCGCAGGCGAGGTACTGTGCACACACATCAGTTCTACACACATTCAATCAGAACAACAATTCAGAACAAAATGCAACTTGAAAAATAATTACTGCGGCACATTTTACTTCCTGTTTGTGTTTTAAACAATAAGGCTGCCACGTTTTTAAATTGCTTGTTTTCTTCATTGTTATTTAAGACCAAAACAAACAATGTGTTAGTCTGTGACGCCCTAAAAAACAGGCAACAAATATATAGTTTCATTTTCTTAAAAACAGCTGGACACTGTTTATAACGAGCATTAATCAAACTGGAGGAAACGCTCAGTGCAACAGTTTGGCTCACTGATGTGTTTTTAATTGTTTTTAGGAAACAAGAAGTTGTGTCAGGCTTCAGATACACACACTGTACTTAGGATACATTTATTGTTAATTTGGTGTTTTCGTTTTCAGTTTTGTCGACAAGAATGAAAATAAAGAATTAATTAATTAAATTAAGAGTCAACGACCACAATTCGTGTTTGTGTTTGTTCTCAGGCGTCTGACGTGTCCAGGAGTCGTGGAGCTTCTCTGATGGCCCGGCCTGGAAACAGTCTGGTGGCCGCCATCCGAAGCCAACATCACGGTGACTCACAGCAAGGGAACGCTCCATGTAGGCGCCGTCGTAACGTCGTATCATTAATCTGAAGCCTGGATCGGCCAGATTAACATGTGTTCTTTCTGATGACTGTGTTAATGTCTCCGTCTCTCCCTCACCAGCTTACAATGACAAGATCGTGGCATTCCTCCGACAGCCCAACATCTTTGACATGTTGCAGGAGCGACAGCCGAGCCTGAGCAGAAACCATGCCCTCAGGTATTACTGTTATTACACACGCTCCATAGAAAAGCACATTTATCTGAAGCTAATGTGATGCTTCCAGTTCACTTTACACAATCAAAGACACACCATTCTTTTAAAGTTGTGCACTTGAGGTTTTAACTGAAGCCACAAACTGTCAAGAAACAAGTGTTGCAATCAATTGTTCTGTTTATTTAACGGGAATGTTGATTTCCAGGATGCTTGCCATGGTTCAAAGGAGAAAAACATTACAATATCTGGCCTTTAAATCATAAATATTACACATAGGAATACCATAAATGTTTCAAATAATAATTAGCCTTACTTCATGATTAACAAACAGAACAACAAATGGATTAAACAACATTAATTAGCTTTAATATCAATTTTAAATACATCATAATCCCAACAAAGTAAGATGAAGGAAATGCTCTTACACTGAAGGTAAAGCAAAATGACAAACACCCACCAACTCAAACAAGGTGAAGGGGGTTTGGAGATAAGTGGTTAAACATACTGAAGGGGGTTGTCCAAATACTGTTGACATGAATCGTGCCGGTCTAGAAGGATTACGCTGCTTTATAACATGAAGGAATAATTGACAGTATGATTTGACAGTTTACATTCACAGTGTGGGAGTGTTTGTTCCTTCTCATCTACTGGTAACACAGGATGTGAGGATGATTGATTGAATCAGTCATGTAATTTTAGACCATAAAATAACTTTATTTTCCTCTTCTTCTGTGTTTTATTTGAAGTGTCGATCCATAAGAAGATGTATTTGTTTGGCTTTTCTAATTAATCCAATAAAACTAAAGCAGATTTCAGGTAAAAACACTCAGAGAAACCAAATCCTGCAAAGGTTTGGATGGTGGGTCCAGGTGGGCGGGGCTTGGTGACTGCTTTGTTGTGACATCACAAAGTTCCAGAAGTCCTGACAGCTGGTTTGGATCGTCAGAGAGAGTGGGTCTCAGTACTCCAGATATTTACTTGTTTGAACAAGTGATTGAATCTGACTCTTGTTTCCAGGGAGAAGATCCACTACATCCGGACTGAAGGTACCCAGGGGGTGGAGAAGCTGTCGTGTGACGCAGACCTGGTCATCCTGTTGAGGTAAAGAACGCCACTGACTTCAAACTGTAGTTTCTTTACAGTAACGACCTCATCGACAGCTTCTGCTTGGACTCGATGTAATGCAGTGAAGTCTCTGCTTTTCTGTCTCTTGTTCCTTCAGTTTATTTGAAGAAGAAATCATGTCCTACGTTCCACCTCACCCCATCCACCCCGGCTTCAGCTTCTCTCCTCGCTGTTCGCCCGCCTCCTCACCACAGAAC